>NW_006180326.1:0-373 GCF_000334495.1 Tupaia belangeri chinensis | reverse complement strand
ATGTGACATACATGTGCTCTTTTGAACTTTGCTTTTTCACTTCACATATCCCAGAAATCACTCTATATTAGTTCATAAATATCATCCTCCTAATTATTTTTTACAGCTGTAGTACCCATTGCTTTGTATGCCATAGCTTACTAAAACACCTATGTGGTATTTTTAAAGTATAAATAGCCCTGCATTAAATTTGTATGCATATACATTTTTGTGTTCTTCAGCAATGTATCTTCAGAATAAATTCCCAGAAATGGGACTGCTGGGGTAAGGAGAAATATATATGCAATTTTATTTTCTATTGTCTTTGATTTATTTCATTTCCCTTTTTCTAAATTTTTGAGTTGAGAATTTATTTTATTATTTTTAAAAATAT
>NW_006180325.1:0-373 GCF_000334495.1 Tupaia belangeri chinensis | reverse complement strand
TGTGTACTCACCAGGAAGACAGAGAGACAGAGACACAGATATTAAAATAAGAGTTTTGGAGGGACACAAACATTCACACCGTAGCAGCCAACTTCACATTCAACTTCTATGGGTACCTCTAAATATGAATAAAAGATGAAGGAAAGATCCAAAAACAGATTCTAAATCATATTTTTGATGATTGTCTCAAGTCCCACTCTGGGTGGGAATTAACTGGTAACAACTCGACTTACATTGACTCTACCAAGAACTGGGTTGAAGGTGCAGGGAACTTGCTTGCTTTACTCCATGAATCATTCTAATTACAAACACCACACATGTTTGTGGAGCACTTTACAGTTTATAATGTGTCAGAATTATTTCATTTAGTCCT
>NW_006180324.1:0-373 GCF_000334495.1 Tupaia belangeri chinensis | reverse complement strand
GAAGTACATAGTTGTTTCTCTCCTTGAAAAGAACCTTAATTTGAACTTGCTGCCTCTTCTAGCTACTATCCTGTTTCTTTTCTTCCTTTCAGAGCTAGACTTCAAAGGTGAGCCATTCTCTCTGCTTTCTCATTCACTTTTCGTAAACCTTAACTTCTGAGCTTTTAATCTTTCCCTGTTCTGCAGCATTTAATACTGTTAACCACCCCTTCATTCCAAGAACAAATTGCAGTGGAAAGGGCATAGTGAAGGTCAGTACAAATGCAAGATAATGTTCCTTTATCATCAGCATTATTATTACTTGAGATACTGGCCTTCATTCTGTGATCCAAGTATATGTCACAGTATGGAAACTACTAAGATTCAGAAAACT
>NW_006180323.1:0-373 GCF_000334495.1 Tupaia belangeri chinensis | reverse complement strand
TGGTCCTGCCTCTATGCATGGAGGGAGGAGAGTTAGAGTGTTGACACTGAGGCCAGCAAGGAGCTGTCAGGGGACCTGGGAAAACTGGAGCTGGAACACTCCTGAATGTGCAGTACCTCACTACTGAGCTAGGCCAGCTCCCTCCTGTCCTGCAGTCTGCTGGGGTGGGTGGGAGATCAGGACAGGCTCTCCGGAGGAGGTGACCTGGAGCTCAGTTTGTAAGGATGACTAGAAGTTAACTTCAGTGCTTTTCAGACATGAAGGGCAGGGCAGTCCCATGGAGACTAAGTAACTAATCATTACTAAGTTGATTCTTAGCCAACAGGGCTTGTTATGAGGACAACACCCTGCCTGGCTCCCACGAGAGTGCTAT
>NW_006180322.1:0-373 GCF_000334495.1 Tupaia belangeri chinensis | reverse complement strand
ACTGAGGTCATTCTGTGGTCAGAGAACATGGAAGAGCAGAGGATGGCCCTGAGGTGTGCCCAGGCAGGATGACCCCTGAGGGTGTTGATCTGCCATTGCTAAGTGCCTACCACGTGGTGGGTGGTGCAGAGATGATGAAGACTTGGTATCTGCCCAAGGAAACTGCAGGGCAGGCCAGGAGTGAGAGGAATGAGAGGGTCTAAGAGGGAGGTTTGCCTGGGGCTGCAGGGACACAGACACCCACCTCCTCTTTTCCAGGCTCCTGCTCTAGTAGTGGTCCCAGCTCAGTGGTCCCTCCCCCTGGGAAGCATTCCCTGTCTGTCCCTGGCTAGGGCCCACAGGCCCCATGTGGTCACTGTGCTTCTCCATCAGG
>NW_006180321.1:0-373 GCF_000334495.1 Tupaia belangeri chinensis | reverse complement strand
CCATCTGCTGGTCCCCCTACTGAGTGTTTGAAAATGAGTTTTAGGATATTTCTCTTTTGATTCTATGATTAGACTACATAAACAAAATCTCAAGTTCACTGAACTTTATTTTTACCATTTTCAACCAAATGTTTTGAATATTAGTTTTAGGTGCTTCACAGACTACCATTATTTTACTTTTTAAGAAGGTAAAATTAATTATATTTGATGTTACTCAACATAGTAAACTCTGTTTCACCATAACTTGAGCTTTTAATCAGAGCATGTTGTTTAGATGTTGAAACAGATAAATTTTATGTGAGAATTATTTTAGTAGCTTAATTTGGTTTATCTTTTATTTCATGACAATAGGAAGTTACAACAGAATTTGAGA
>NW_006180320.1:0-373 GCF_000334495.1 Tupaia belangeri chinensis | reverse complement strand
GTAAGTCACAGAAGGGCATTTGGAGCAACTTTCTGGCGTAGGCTATAAGACAGGTGTTCAGGGCTGAACACACTGCGCGTGAACAGAGGGAAGTGCCCAGAGTGAGTGTGTGCCGGGGTGAACCGCGTGGGCACTTGGGCAGAGACGCCAGCGGGGACATAGTGGGGGGCTGTGTGCAGATGGGGAACCCACGTGGAATGGACTCCGAGACAGGAGGCGTGTTCCTGTGTTTGCTCTCGCCTCCTCAGTGTTCACTTGTCGGCTGATGGCCCCGGTGAAGGACCTGTCACTGGCCTGCCTTGTTGTTGGGCATGGCCATTTAACCGAGCTTGGGTCAATGGGACAGGAGCAGAAGGCTGTGCACAAACTTGTG
>NW_006180319.1:0-373 GCF_000334495.1 Tupaia belangeri chinensis | reverse complement strand
AAAAAAAAAAAGCCCACCTTAAATACAAGACACAGATAGATTAAAGTGATGGAAAAGGATATACTAGGCTAACACTGAGCAAAAGGAAGCTGGCATAGCTATAATTTCAATCAGAGTAGAATTCAAGTAAGAAAAATTATTAGGGCAAAGAAGCAACATTACTTAAGAATAAACAGCTCAATTTTCCAAGAAAACATAAGTATTCTTAATGTATAAGGACCTAGGAATGGAGCATCAAAACACATGAGGCAAAACCGACAGAACTAAAAGAGAAAAAGAAAAACCCATTATTCTACTAGGAGACTAGCATTGCCCTGTCAGTAACTGAGAGATGTAGGTGGCAGAAAAGCAGTAAGGATGCAGTTGACCTAAA
>NW_006180318.1:0-373 GCF_000334495.1 Tupaia belangeri chinensis | reverse complement strand
GTAATCCTAGCTAACTGGGAGACTGAGACAGGAGTATTAGTACAGGGCAAGACTCTGCCTGAAATACCCATCCCAGAGCTGGAGTTTGGTCCAGTGGTGAAACGTGATGGTCTCTGAGGTTGACTCACATGGGAAGTTTCTGAGCTTACATCCTGAAAACTTCCTGAGTGCTTCAGGAATGTGTGAGCCTATGATCCAGGGCTGGTTGAGGATGGGAGTGGATTACAGTGTCAAGACCTTCTCAAGGGTGCTCTTTGTTTCTTTTCCTCTCTCTCACTTAAGTAAGAAATGAAAACTTAAAAAAATAATTTATCTTTCTGCTTCTCCCTCTCCATCTCTCTCTCATTAAAACCAAAAAAAAAAAAAAAAAAAA
>NW_006180317.1:0-373 GCF_000334495.1 Tupaia belangeri chinensis | reverse complement strand
GCAGCAATGACCTTGGAGAGAAAGAGCAAAAAATAAAGTGACACAGGAGAGAAAGCAGGTAATGGCTAGAGCGATGACCTATACTAAACAAAAGGGAATAGGATCTGGTGTGCGAATGGAAAGGTTGGCCACAGGTAGGAGAATAGACAGTTCATCCATAACAAGACAAAAATAACTGGGAAGGGAAAGATCAATAGCAGAAATCGGGCCTACTCTTCATCGAAGGAACGTTAGTGGGAGAGGGATAACTGATCTTGACCTCCTTGTAAATAGGTTGATATTTACTGAGAGAAATGCCAAAAGTCAAAGTGGTTTATAAGATAGCCTAGAGTTATTTAACAACCCATATCATTAGTGCAGTATGAAAAAAAAA
>NW_006180316.1:0-373 GCF_000334495.1 Tupaia belangeri chinensis | reverse complement strand
CTGCTAACCTGTCTTCAGTACAGTAGGTAACTTTCTAGAATTGACTTTTTCTAACCATAATTCTACGGAGAGTCGTTCTAGCTGTTGCTTGAAATAGTCATCCTTTTTTCTCTTTATTTTCCAGAGGACATGTGCACTCACCCCTAGTGGGGCAAGTTCATGCCGCCATCCCTTCCTTCTCTCTGTCCCTTTGGGATTCTGGGCACATACACCCAGCACGCTTTTCAAGCTGCCATAGCTGGGATTTGATCCACAGTCGGCCATGTGCGCTTGGTTTGCCTTAACTGCTAGGCTATGGGGTCAGCCTAGTGACTATCTTATTTTTTTTGAGAGAGAATTTGCTGGGACCAGCAGAAGGTGTAGTGGTTACATT
>NW_006180315.1:0-373 GCF_000334495.1 Tupaia belangeri chinensis | reverse complement strand
GGAGGTGAATGTGAAGAAAGGAATGGAAAGCAGCCACACAGGATGCCTTGATGAGTAGATTACCACTCTACACCATGGTAAGGGGGATCTGCTATAGACAGTTGAGCTTCTTGCCTGACTGTGATTTTCTTGAGAGAAGGGAGAAAAATCAGCAACATGGGTGAGAAGTCCAAGTCTCCTCAAAAGGCTATTTTAAGAACAGTACAGAGGTGTCCATCTTTAGTATACCAGCCATCCCAGTCAGATAGCGTGAGACTTTACTTATGGATTTTTCTGGCAGACTGGACCCTGGGCTGGCAGATACATGGATGCCCAGTCAAGGCACAGCTGTTGAGAATAGCTACGATGGCATTTGTCTGGGCAAGAGACTCTC
>NW_006180314.1:0-373 GCF_000334495.1 Tupaia belangeri chinensis | reverse complement strand
AGAACTATGGTCAGTCATGTGGTCTTTTACCCACTAAGCTACAGGGCTGGCCCCATTTTTCCTCCACATTTTAAACATTTTAGAATTGATGACATATCATATTTTAATTGGTGGTATGTTTTTCTTTCTCATTTATACTTATAAAATAGTGTTGCATCATATAATGTCTTAAATATTTTAAAATTAAATATCTGTCTTAGTATATTTTGGTTATGTTAATGGACACAGAAGCTGCTAGTTTTCATTTAGTCAAGTGTTCTTTTCATTGGCTGTCATGGTCACAGTTTCTCTAATTGTGTGTAGTAATCCTCAGCCATGTTTTCTTCTATTATTATACAGTACATTAAATATTAAATTAATTTCAAATCATTGA
>NW_006180313.1:0-373 GCF_000334495.1 Tupaia belangeri chinensis | reverse complement strand
AAAAAAAAAAGAGTCCTGGTTAGGAATTTCATAGAATATTCTATAGTTTGAATTCGATATATTTTCTCATGATTAGACTAGGGCCGTGGATTTTTGGAAAGAATATCAGAGGTGAAGTGCCCTCAACATATCACACCAATGGTACCTGATAGCTGCTTGACATCACTAAAGGTGTTCATCTTTATCCCTTGGCTAACAGAATGTCTATCATGTTTCTCCAATATAATGTTATGATTTGGGGGCCAGCCTGTAGTGGTTAAGTTGTAGATTCCACATGGTTTACTGCAGTGGTTCAAGACCCAGACCCAGCAGCTCAAGAAACATCCTCAGTATGTGGGCGTATATGACCAAAATCCCAAAGGAGAAATGGAGA
>NW_006180312.1:0-373 GCF_000334495.1 Tupaia belangeri chinensis | reverse complement strand
TTTCAAGCCTCCAGGGCCAGCATGTGAGCCAGGTGGTTGGCCATGTGGGATCCTGGTGCCTTAACCAGCAGGCTCAGGGGATGGCTCGATCTGTTGGCTTTTTATTGCATGCTTACCCTGCAATACAACCTTCATTCCGTTGTTGAATGTTTAACTTGTCTAAGCTGACGGTTACCACAAAACGCTGCTGTAGACTCTTCCAGTGCTTGTCTCTGGGTGCGACACGTGGGTTTCTCCAGGGCAACCATCCTCTGGTAGGGCATGTGTCTCATGTGACAGGACTGTCCAAGGGGTCTGTATGTGGGTAGATTGAAGAAAATTGTTCTCAGACCGGACCTCCTTAAAAAAAAAAAAAAAATTGGAGCCAGCAGGT
>NW_006180311.1:0-372 GCF_000334495.1 Tupaia belangeri chinensis | reverse complement strand
ATCCACATCCCTTTTTGCACCAATTGGGAACCAGCAATCCTACAACCCCTTGATAGTCTCTTCCAGTTACTAACTGGCTGGCTCAGACATGTTGCTTATTGTCCCTGTGCCTCAGTTTTCTTTTTCGTGCAATGGAAATAATAATATTATCCAATTTGTCATAAGAAATCCTTCCCGAGGGCCCTGGTGTAAGTGGAAAGTGGGAAAGCAGGAGATACGACTGGTCGTTTCGGGAATGTGCTCAAGCCCAACCCTCTCCCCGCTCAATGATAGCATTGTCATGAACACCTCGCTGGATGGCTTTATGTCAGCCAGTCCTGAAGGGTGGCTTCGGGAAAATGTTGGGGCCAGCCAGTGGTGTTGTAGTTAAGG
>NW_006180310.1:0-372 GCF_000334495.1 Tupaia belangeri chinensis | reverse complement strand
GCATCATGACTTTTCCAACGACCCAATAGCAGTAAAATGAATGAACCACATTACACTTAACATCCTTGGGAGAAAAACAAAGCTCCAGAAAAATGTGATTCTGTCCACATAAAGTTCACAGATCTGCACGGTTACATGAATTGGTCAGGGTTACAAATACAAATGATAAAACAATTAAGAAAAACAAGGAATGCTAAAACACAAAATTCAGGATAGTGGTCACGACCAAGGGGAGATGGGAACAGTCAGGTCCTCAGGTGTCACCATGAGCCCTCTTCCCTCCCCCAGGTGGCAGGCCCTGGCATTCACAGTCTGATGACCTCTTAGACTTTGCATATGTCTTATTTTTTCTTTATTCATGATAGAGCATGT
>NW_006180309.1:0-372 GCF_000334495.1 Tupaia belangeri chinensis | reverse complement strand
GAAGAGTTTGACAATGATGTACAATTAACATATGCCAGCACTCTCAGGATGGGCAGTTCCTGCTGGACCCTAGAGTATTTGCAACGCATGAGAGTATCTCAGAATACCCTTTCTTTTCAGAAACTCACTTTATCATTAACCAAATAGCACAGTTTTATATAAGGAAAGATCTGCCGAGACTCCAGCTGAAAAAACATATTAAGAAAATCTACCATGGGCTACACATGTCCTGTGGCCCAGACCCTGTGCTAAGTAGTTTGCAAATATTATCTCATTTCATCCACACAATGATTCATAAAGTAATCATCACTGCTGTCCCCAGGTTATAAATGTAGAAACTGAACTTATTGATTGATTGATTGATTGATTGGA
>NW_006180308.1:0-372 GCF_000334495.1 Tupaia belangeri chinensis | reverse complement strand
AGGGCCCCCCAGGGGACTCCCAGGTCAGGAAGTGGCAGTGCAGGTGCAGAGGGCTCCAGCCAGCACAGGGCGGCCGAGGCAGGATGAGGGCCCCAGCCTGGTGGGCCTGGCCTGGCTCCTTGGGCGCGGTTTCCTCGTTCTGCCCTTAGCGGGTAGCTCCCATCTCTCCTGGGGCTCTTGGCCAGTGCTGCCGCCCAGGGGCCTCATGGGACGTCATCTTCCTGGCTTCACAGATGCGGTGTCTCCTCACTGCAGAGGAGAGGGAGGCGTCCTTGTCCTGCTCGGGGTCTCCTCTGCTCCCTTCTCTAATGCACCCCTCAGGGGTCTGTTAAAAGCACCGAGAAGGGAGAGGCCTGACCCCTGGGTTTCCCC
>NW_006180307.1:0-372 GCF_000334495.1 Tupaia belangeri chinensis | reverse complement strand
GGCATGAGTTTCAAGCCACCCAGTCCAGGACATGAATCATAGTCGACCATGTGGGAGTCCACTGGCGTCCCCATTATGCCATCTGCTGGTCCACTGTTTGTTTAACAGCACCATCAGAAACCTTAATGCTCTGGGAAAGAAAAAGAAAACTTAAAGAAAAAAAGCAAGGGGCCAATAGTGGTACAGTGATAAGACCTGATGTTCTGCAAGGCAATTCCACATTGGAAGATCTCGGGTTCAAGCCTGGAGATCTCCATGACTCCACCAGGTACGTTCTTGCCCGTGGGGCTGGCTGAGGCTGGGGATGGCTCACAACATCAAGACCCTGTCAGGGTGCTGAATCTCTCACTCATGGAAGAAATTAAAAAAAAA
>NW_006180306.1:0-372 GCF_000334495.1 Tupaia belangeri chinensis | reverse complement strand
AAGAGACACAGATTGGCTGAATGTATAAAAAGCACAGATATCCTCTATCCACTGCTTACAAGAAATGCACCTCATGGATAGAGTCATACATAGACTAAAAAGGAAGGACTAGAAAAAAATATTCCATGTGAACAGAAGCAAAAGAAGGCACTCCATTATCTCCTGTGAACCGATTATGCAGACAAAAAGTAGGCAAAGAAACAGAGGACCTAAATGATACCATAAATTAAATAAAGACATCCACAGAACCTTCTACCCCAAATCCATGAACCATACATTTTTCTCACACCCATATGGACCATTTTCAAAGACTTGACCACATGAGAGGGCATAAAACAAGACTTAACAGATTCAAAGGCATAGAAACTATAT
>NW_006180305.1:0-372 GCF_000334495.1 Tupaia belangeri chinensis | reverse complement strand
GCTTGGTGTTTCGGAGATGATTTCACTAGCATTGCTTTTTAAAAAACCACCCAGTATGTGCACAGGGTAGTGCCCCCCCCACCACAGTGGGGCACAGCGGTGGCACTGCGCCCTGTGGTGTTGGAGGCCAGTGCAGAATCAGGTGTGGTTCCTGGGCCAGACCTGTACACCCCAGGCATGCACCCACAATCCTGATTGGCCGGGAAAGGCCAGAGACAAGAACTGCGACGTCTGTTGAGGATGCTTATTTCTCTTTTTACCTCTCACGAAAGAAAGTAAAAAATGTGAGCAGGTAAACACATGACCCGTGGTCATCATCAGAGTGCCACCAGCAAGGTCTGGGGGACGTGCTTCTACCTGTGCCTGCCTGAG
>NW_006180304.1:0-372 GCF_000334495.1 Tupaia belangeri chinensis | reverse complement strand
TTTGCACACCTCCCAGTGAGGGATGTGCTTGAAATTGATCTTGCACATTCTGGAACAGACCTCTGCAGGAAGGACAGGGCCCATGGCAGAGAAGCACAGTTTCTGTCCCAGTCCTTAAAGGAGGTATGGTGGGCTATGGGAAAACACTAGAATGTGAAAATAAGCAGAGTCCATGGAACAAATCCAACTTAACTTCTCCATTTTACTGATGAGGATATGGTGGAATCATAGATCTAAAATTGACTTTAAGGCATATGGACTGTACCTGAGAATCCTGGAAGGAGAAGCCAAACCCTAGATCTTTCTCTTAAATTTCTGAGAAGGGGAAGACCAGGAGAGATAAAATACCTTTATCTCTGCTGAAATCATCCC
>NW_006180303.1:0-372 GCF_000334495.1 Tupaia belangeri chinensis | reverse complement strand
ACTAACTGTTGTAGTTCCTCTGAATAGTGATCTGAACGAAGAGGCAAGTAGTCACACTGTTCTACCTTCTTACACAGAGTATAAATTCATCTTGTTGTCATAGAAAGGACTCTGTAACGCAGCCGTCTCATACAAAATAGACAAGTAGACAGCCAAGAGACCAGATAGCAGATTTGAAATTGTATCCATTTTCATGTATTCTCTTTGGAGACATGAAATAAAATGTACCCACTATAGGATATGCACCTGTGGGTTAAACACAAAAATCGACCAGGCTCAAGGTCTCCCATTTTGACCAGCCCAGTGGTAGTAATAAACTCATTAGCTGGTTTTATATTTGTATGAATGACTCTTCAAGAATGAATGTGTTCC
>NW_006180302.1:0-372 GCF_000334495.1 Tupaia belangeri chinensis | reverse complement strand
AACCACCATGTCACCTGCTGGCCCCAGTAAAATCTATTTCTATCTCTAAAGTCAATTATGCATCATCTCAGAAATCAAAATATTCCAGAGTAACTTTATAGGGGATAAAAGATACCCTCCAAAACTCTGTCCAACTGCCTCACATCAAGGAAATTTGTAAATGCGCAGTTCTCCTCCTCTGGATCCAAAAGAAGGAAGAGTGGCAGACTCAGAGCCAAAGACAGCTCTTGACCTGATGTTACCAGATGTTTCAAATTTCATCTTAGCCACCTTGAAAGTGACCTCAGTTTTCTGTTTGTACTTAACAATCAGGTTAGGGTACCCTGCAGAATTCCAGAGGCCTTGGGAGAACCTGAAAGAAAGCGTTGGATT
>NW_006180301.1:0-372 GCF_000334495.1 Tupaia belangeri chinensis | reverse complement strand
ATGCCCTAAGACAAAAACTTCTTTAAAAAATGAGAGTGATAAATAAAAACAGAAAAAGAGTAAAATCTATACCTATGGCTTATGAGCACTTATGGAAATAGAAGTGTTATATATTTGAAAGTATCAGAGATACTCAAAGACATATACCAAGCTTCGTGGGTGACTTGAGGAGAAGAGGAAGAGTGGAAATTGGAGCTGTAAAATCCAAGTTACAGTGATGGCAACAAAATAAATTTCTTCTTTTACATGGAAAGATGGCTAATCAACTGAATTTCAATTAGGGAGATTGGCTTGAAATAACCAGGTCATCTCAATGTAATCAGAAAGGTCCTTAAAAGTGGAAAAGGGGTGGGACCAGCAGTTAGCATAATG
>NW_006180300.1:0-372 GCF_000334495.1 Tupaia belangeri chinensis | reverse complement strand
GTGCCCTATAGCAAAAGATCTCTCAAAAAATAATAATAATAATAATTTCAGGAGATAAGGCCACCCCAGACCCTCACTTCTGTATGACAGTGCTTGGCCAGAGCCGTCAGGACCACCAGAGTTGGAGTTTTCCTCTTTTTTAATTTTAACAGGTGACCCAGGATGTTATTTTCCAAAGTGGTGAAAAAGTTCTATCATGTATGTATGTTTTACGTTCTCCATCTGCAGATGCTTTTCATTTGTTTAGAATCTCTGGTAATGGAGGCCTCATGCCTGTTCCAACTCTGGCCACCTGTCGATGCAGTGTCGGTGGCTTCTTTCAAAGGAATGAACCATCCGTGCCATTCTGTCCATCAGGCTAGAAAGAAGAAT
>NW_006180299.1:0-372 GCF_000334495.1 Tupaia belangeri chinensis | reverse complement strand
GAGAGAGAGAGATGAGTACCCTCTAGGCCTGTCGTGCCTCGATTCCCTTCCTTCAGCCCTCCAACCTGTCTGATCTTGGGCGCTCATGCTTGTGCATTGACTATTTCAGGTCAGCAGCTCTGGTGGTTTGAATCGTGGTCACCGGATGAGGTCTGGCTTCTCTTGAATAGCGCTTCATGGCTGCAGTGCACAACAGGCCTGAAGAAACTTTTCAATGAAATGAAGTTGCCACTCAGGTGTCTCTGGGTTATCTGGAATGTGGACTCTTCAGACAGGGAATGTATTGATAATAGGGGATTTCTAAGTGGGGCTGTAGTTACACTTCTCCCCGGTTTTCTGGGTAGAACCTCTAGTTCAAGGGACAATTTAAAT
>NW_006180298.1:0-372 GCF_000334495.1 Tupaia belangeri chinensis | reverse complement strand
TGTGTGTGTGTGTGTGTGTGTGTGCTTGAACTCTTAATACACATTTCAACACTTGTTAAATTTTAATATTCTTTTCATTTTTTCAAAATTCTCATGCTGTATGTGAAAGTTGTTCAACCAATAACCATGATAGAATCTTAATATTTCATTTTTCCTTTTTTAATTTAAAAAGCCAAAATTCTGCATGATACAGTTTTATAATCACTTTCTGATTTTCCTCTACTAAATCAATATTCTTGGAGTCTCTAAACAATTGTTTGTAGCTTATCAGGGATTTTCTTTTTAGAACATTGCATTTTTTGACCAGTGGTAACATGAAGGTTGGGGCAGCTGAATCCCATAGAGCAAACTGCATGATTCAAGTCCTGAACC
>NW_006180297.1:0-372 GCF_000334495.1 Tupaia belangeri chinensis | reverse complement strand
CACTAGTTCCTTTTCGTAATTACTAGAGTCATTCACAACTATGTTATTGCTGTGTCATTTGACAGCTGAGAGTTCTAGCTTCATTCTAAAAAATAAAGTGATTTGGCTTAGTTTTGGAAACTTTACAAGATGCAGATGGCAGATCAAACTGTATTTTTGTCATATTTTTACTGTTTTACTTCCATTAAAAGAAGAATGCAGGTCAAGCTTATGAAAAGTTGCATAAAGGTTATAGAGACAATACTCTACAAGAACATCAGTGCCAAAGATGGTTCATGAAATTCCTTTCAAGTGATTTTGTTCTCAACAATGCTCCTCAGTCAGGGAGGCCCTCTGAGGTAATGATGACAAAATAAAGGCATTGATCAAGTC
>NW_006180296.1:0-372 GCF_000334495.1 Tupaia belangeri chinensis | reverse complement strand
ACTTTCCCTCTCTCTGTCTCTGTCTCTCTACAGTGAGGGCATGCACCCTATGGCAAATACCTCAAAAAAACCAAAACCAAGCAACCAAACAAACAACAAGGAAGACTTCATCTAAAACAGACCTACACACATGAAACTATCATTCTGTCACTGAGGGGTGAGTAACAGGTGGGAACCTAACTCAGGGAATAATCTTCCCTGAGGTTGCATGGCTCCCGGGGCTGCATTCTATGCTCGGATATGCCTGCTGGGGACGCTGTGTCCCAGCAGTGACATAACCTTGGCGGCTGGGGAATCTGGGCGTGGTTCCAGTTTCAGCCCCCTGGCCACCAGTTGCCTGACCCTGAGCATTCCATGTCCTTTCTCAGCCTC
>NW_006180295.1:0-372 GCF_000334495.1 Tupaia belangeri chinensis | reverse complement strand
AAAAAACTCTTCCTCTAAAGTTTCTGTTTATTTATTTCCTTCATAAGAAAGAGAGTCAAAAAAAGAGAGGCAGTTACCCCCAGCGGGGTCTCCATGTCGCCCTCCACCCAGTCCTGGCTGGATCAGCTCACAGGTATGTCTAGCATGCTCATAGGCGTCCCAGAATCAACCCAAGACTCTTTCTACATGGATTCAGTACTGTTAGCACTGCACCTCTGCTCTGCCCCATTTGATAGGAATTTCATTGGATTATTTTTCAAACATATAGCTCATTTTGTTAATAAAGGTTTATGTTAGACATTAATCTGTTAGCTGAAAGAGCTGGATATGTAACTCCAAAGTTGTTGGCAAAAATAAACTTAAAGCAAGTTG
>NW_006180294.1:0-372 GCF_000334495.1 Tupaia belangeri chinensis | reverse complement strand
TTTATTTCATTTAGCATAATGTCTTTCAGGTTTCCTGTGTTAAACATTGCAAGATTTCCTTCTTTGGGGCTGAATAATATTCTGTTGTATGTATCTGCCGTTTTTAAAATACATTCATCCATTGATGACCATTCAGGTTTTTTTCCATATTTTGGTGATTGTGAACAGTGCTGCAATTAACATCAGAGTGCTAATATGTCCTTGAGATTATGATTTCAGTTCTTTTGGAATAAATAACCAGAAGTGGAATGCATATATACATATAAGCATATATCACATGCTAGTTCTAATTGTAATATTTTGGGGAACTTCCATACTAGTTTTTGTAGCAACTGCACTATTTTGCATTCTCACCAACAGTATGCAAAAGCT
>NW_006180293.1:0-372 GCF_000334495.1 Tupaia belangeri chinensis | reverse complement strand
GTTTGTTGCACCAAGTCCCTTTCCTGGGATTGGGGTTGGAAATGACACCTTTCTTTGAGGTTTGGGGAAATGACAGAAGGCTGTTGGGATGAGCCTGGCTCATCTGAGCTCAGGATAACTCTTACTAGACATGAAATGGTCACCTCTTGTGTGTCCTCCCAGAGGAACCATGATGCTGACAATGGTCCTGATCTCATGGACAAAAACCAGTGAGTGCCACTGGGGGGCACAGGGGAGCACGGTGCTTGGCGACAGGAGTCAGGGCAGGCCCATGGCTCTTGTTTCCATCAAGCTGCCTGCACCTCTGACCTCTGTGTCTTCATCCCTAGGACTTTGTCATGAACTGAGAGCATGCAACAACTATCTCTGCAG
>NW_006180292.1:0-372 GCF_000334495.1 Tupaia belangeri chinensis | reverse complement strand
TCCAGTCCAGCCTGCACCAGGGCCAGAGCCCACAGCCCACCAGTAAATGGTGACTCCTTTCTCCCAGTGCCTCCCCCCAGGCGCCCCCAGGTAATGCGCTAAGCCTCGAGCCCTGACCAGGTAGTTCCCCCCTCTGTTCCGCTGGCCTGGCGCTGTGCTGCTTTTGGGAAGAGCCGAGCAGACCAGAGACCCACAGCCGGGAGCAGGGCCTGGAGGGACGGGGCTTGCTGGGACAGAGGCTCCTGGGGAACAAAAGGAAGCTGGAGGAGATGGCTCCGAGCGAGCACGGGGGCAATGGGGTGACGCCAGAGGTTGCCAGAGATAAACTGCAGATTGCTCCGTTGTTTCAGAGGCTTGCCTGGGGCCGAAGGA
>NW_006180291.1:0-372 GCF_000334495.1 Tupaia belangeri chinensis | reverse complement strand
GTCTCCTGGTATACACATGTAAGTTCTAAGGTATTCGTTTAGCAGTAGAAATGCTGGGTTATAAGCCAGGTGCGTCTTCAACTTCATTAGATAATATTAATAGTTTTCTAAAATTATTATACCAATTCACTTGCTGATCAGGGATATATAAGAATTTCTTCCTCTTGCTCAATATACTTGTCAATACTTGATATTGTTAGATTTTTTAGTTTTAGTCAAACTGATTTTGTACCGGTGTCACATTATGATTTTAATTTACATTTTTCTGATTAGTAAAAAGATTGAACATCTTTTCACATGTTTACTGAGCACTCATATTTCTTCTGTGAAATGCTCGTTCTAAGGACCAGCCAATGGCATAATAGTTATGTC
>NW_006180290.1:0-372 GCF_000334495.1 Tupaia belangeri chinensis | reverse complement strand
TTTTTTTTCAAATAATTTAAACTAAGATGTGAATGGTATGTCCTTATACTCAATTCAAGAAAATAAAATAATGACAAAGTGTGGTGAGGTATTCACAAGATCGGAGGGAATTTGCATCTAATACTATTATGTGTTGTAGTCATAACTTCATTTACTTCTCAGTTAATTCAAAAATAAATGTAATATGTAGTCTGCCCCCTAGGAATTTAGTTGAGAACCTCAGCCAAGATACATAGTAGAATGACTTACTGACAAAGAGCTGTAAGACCAGAAATCAGAATGGTCTGCATTCAGATCCTTCCTTAGCTTTGTGAGATCTTGAACGCAATCTATCCTAATTTCACTTATCTCATCTATAAAATTGCTATAATG
>NW_006180289.1:0-372 GCF_000334495.1 Tupaia belangeri chinensis | reverse complement strand
AGCAGTATTTTTGTGCTTATTAGTCTATGAGTTGGTTATGGTATCCCTACTTCGTAAGGCTGTATTCTGGCTTTGGGTTGAGTTCCAGTCTCCTCCACTTGTTCCTACATTCTTTTTGGACCAACAGCATAAGAGACCAAGTCAAACTATTGGAGTAACACATCTGTTGACATGCCATTGGCTAAGACAGTTTCATGGCCAGGGCCAACATCAGTTAGTGGGGACTAAGTATATTCTGCCCACTCTAATACACTGCAAGGTCACAGGGCTGAGGAGTGAAGAACTGAGAACAGTGACCTAATCTGCCACAACTCTTGTCAAGTAGCAGTTCTCTATGTTTTTATTTAGATCGTTCATTTCTTTATTCCTTTT
>NW_006180288.1:0-372 GCF_000334495.1 Tupaia belangeri chinensis | reverse complement strand
GCGGCTATTCCTGCAGTACATGAGGTGCTTTGCTTTCAGGGCATTATCATGGATGTCTTGAGACAGTTATTGACCTATCACTTTGCATTCATTTCCCTATTTCTCTGTGTCTGTCCTTCCACATAGCAAGATATTGACAGGCTAAAAACTACGTTTTAGACTCCCTTGGGTCTGGGAAGTAAGTCAGGTTGTACCGGTGAGACACACTAAGTAAAATCTGGGGGCAGATGCTAACTGTTTTTAGCAGCAGCAGTAAGCTAAGATGTGGGTTCTGGCAGAGAGGAGTTTTTGCAACAGGCAGATGCTGGTCCTGAATCTTTAGGTTTGGAACAGCTGTGACGCTGGCACGATTTCATGAAGCTTCGATCACAG
>NW_006180287.1:0-372 GCF_000334495.1 Tupaia belangeri chinensis | reverse complement strand
TACACTAACTGCTGGTTCCCAATATTTTTTACTGAATAGATAAACTGCTTTTTATCCTTGAAAATAAGTACTTCCATAAAAGGAATGAAACTAAGGAGATAGAAAAGTACATTGTATATTTGAAGAATAGCCAACAATCTAGAGTAGGATGAATTTGAGAAGTTGTAATGATGGGATTTTGAGAGGCAGCCTCCATGCAAGTCACCCAGGGTCTTGCAGGCCAAGTTAGAAAGATTGAATTTTATTTGAATCATTCATAATCAGTTCCATCCTGTTTGAATATGTAAGTTCCTTTGAAGTCTCTCAAGTATTATACTCTTAAGAATTTATACATGATACTAGTCTATTTTGGGGATTATTGTCTGTGCTTTT
>NW_006180286.1:0-372 GCF_000334495.1 Tupaia belangeri chinensis | reverse complement strand
AAAAAAAAAGGTTAAGGAACCCTCCATTTTCTTGTGTGAGATGTCATTCACATGGAGGTGAGGACTTCCACGGGGGAGGGGACAGCAAACAGGGCCTCCATGGCCCAAGAGCCCAGACATCTGCACCTCCCAGCAGTGAGTGAGTGATGGCCATGCCATCTGGCCACGGCCCTGTGCTTGGGAGACGGGACTGCAGAGGGCAGACGAGGGAGGCAGTAGTGGGGCCCCACGGGGTATGGAGGGTGAGGTCCACACCCCGAGCGCTCACGCGCAGTGCTCTGTGCAGTGAGCTGAGCACAAAGCCTGAGCTGGAGGGAAGGTTCTGAGGAGAGCCTGCAGGAAGAGGAGCTGCCTTTTCTAGCTCTGAGTGCC
>NW_006180285.1:0-372 GCF_000334495.1 Tupaia belangeri chinensis | reverse complement strand
ATTCTAACAATGCCACTAACCTAGAAGCAGACTCAAAAAACACCAAGTGTCTTACTTGAGTTATTATATTACTAATTACTATTAGAAATTTATTGAAAAGCCTGCCGGTGTGACTGCCGAGAATTTCACATGTGCCTGCATGATTTTTTTTCACCTGTCTTACAATAGATCCTAACCAGGGACATGAGAATGATGTCATTGCTTTGAAAAGTTAAGATAGTTCTGGAAATGTTGAAATATAATAGCATATAACAAAACAAGCTGTGCTATCAATTATTTAATAATACCCAAGTAATTGCATACAAAATTTAGAAATTTCACTAACATTTTAGTATAGTTACTTTATTTATTTATTTTACATTCAATCACTGT
>NW_006180284.1:0-372 GCF_000334495.1 Tupaia belangeri chinensis | reverse complement strand
CCAAGTGCGATCTGAGTTTCTTTGGGGGCTGTGTTCTCTGCAGTGTTGTAACAACCATGGGTGATTGGCCCTACAGCTCAAATTTAAACAGGAAAGGCAGCATTGGGGCTAGAGGACAGAGAGAGGTGTAAACCAAACACGGCTCTGAGAAGAGGCTCCTTTTCTCAGTGCCTGGCCGAACTTCTACTTACTGGCTTTAAAATCTGCACCCAGGATATACCATGAAAAGGTCTTCACACATAAGTGAGAATTACAAGCTACTGTCTAAAAACAGTAAAATGAACAAGGAAAATCTCCTAATTCAACTCAATCATCTGCATTCTAACTCTTTTATAGTACTTCTAAGCTCACATCCCTCATGGGTTTTTTTTT
>NW_006180283.1:0-372 GCF_000334495.1 Tupaia belangeri chinensis | reverse complement strand
TATAGCAAAACTAGAAAAGAAGAAAAAGATATATTGATGCTAAATAAATATGAAAAGGTGCTCACTATTATATGTCGTTGGGACATTGCAAAATAAAACAGTGAGAATCCACTGGACACTTATAAAAGTGATTAAATTCAAAACCCTCAAATGCTGGCAAGGATAAAGAGTAATAAGGGACTCATTCATTGCTGGTGGGTATGCAGAATGGTGCAACCACTTGGAAGACAGTTTGTCAGTTTCTTAAAAAGCTAAATATATTTGTACCGTATGAGCCAGCAGTCGTGCCCCTTAATGTTTACTCAGAGGAGTTGAAAGCTCATGTTCACACAAAAAGCTGCACACGCATATTTATAACAGCTTTAGAAACAG
>NW_006180282.1:0-372 GCF_000334495.1 Tupaia belangeri chinensis | reverse complement strand
ACAGAGTACCATTCTTTACTTCGGTCTTATTGAAGCAATTCAAGTCCCTTGACAACCTCTAGACCAAAAACTGGTCTCAGGGAAATGCTGGGCCTTGATTGGCTTAAGCCAGGTTTTCCTGACCATTGTTGGCAAGGGTCTACAAACTATGATCTGCAGGCCCAACAGATATGTCCATTTTTACCTTTACATAGTTACCTTTGAAATGGTTACATAGGGGGCTGACCTCAGAGTGTACTGGTCGAGGAAAACAGATCCCACATGGCTGATCATGGCTAGAATCCTAGGCTTTTTGGCTTGAAAAACATTCCAGGCATATGTGCACATTTGCCTGACCAGGTGGAAAATGGAGGAAAAGGGATTGCAGTATGA
>NW_006180281.1:0-372 GCF_000334495.1 Tupaia belangeri chinensis | reverse complement strand
ATAGCCATTACGCCAACTGCTGGGCCCAGATCTGGGGTTTTCTGAGACTGTCACTCCTCATCTATAATGTGGGATCATCTGGACACTGGCCTCAGTTTCAGGGAACAAGAGTAGCCACTTGAGGAAAGCATCTCCAAATATTCAAGGGGAAATATTTGCTTCAATATTGTCGAAAATCAGCTTTGTATCCCAAGCAAGTCATCAAATATTCTTGAGTTATCCTCTTTTGGTTGTCAGGGACATGGTGCAGGTTTTCTCCAGAGCTCTAATTAGATTTCTTTGTTTACCATGATGGAAACTTCAGACCCTTTCCTTTGAGGTAGTCTCAAAGTACAAACACTTAGTTTTAGTTGAAACTTATCTCTAAGAAAA
>NW_006180280.1:0-372 GCF_000334495.1 Tupaia belangeri chinensis | reverse complement strand
TTTAATCACCCTAATTCAATAGATGGTTGATCATGTTCCTTTCTAAAGTACAAGTAAAACTTGCACAGAGTTGGGGCTATGAAAATGGAGAAAATATTCATTTTCTCATGGAAAACATGAAATGTGTAAAGAATAAACAAGCCTAACTGATTATGAGTATTACTCTTTTAAGGAGAACTGCAGGCTTTTAAGACATAAATGGATATTCCTATGCTGAGTGGGTATTTACCAGAAGTTAATAGTTTAAGAGAGATTCATTTGAGTAACTAAAATAAATACATTTAATGTAGAGCACAATTTCTTTTCTGGCTACAAGATATTAGAAACCAGAAATTTGGGCATCCCCAAAAGATAGTTTAGAGATATTAAAGA
>NW_006180279.1:0-372 GCF_000334495.1 Tupaia belangeri chinensis | reverse complement strand
TTTTTTTTTTTTTTTTTAAAGGAACTCATGTAAGACTAGAGGGAGGAAAAATGACATTTTTAGCTTTTTGGATTTATTGAGAGACTACAGAATATACACAAAATCTTTATTTTTTTGACACTCTGTTGATGATTTAAAGAATTTTCAAGGGTAATTTTGACTCCACATGATTTTTACCTTAATATGCTGACTTTAAACACTAACTCCCATATAATATATGACTCTACTCATAAGTCCTTTAGCACCTCAGGCCTCAAGAATCATTCACGTTATATGAGTTTCTCGAAAGGCTCTCTGATTCTAATCGAAACTGGTCCCACTAAATCCTCAGGTTCGTGTTTGCTTTTAAACAACTCATGCCTGGGCTTAATG
>NW_006180278.1:0-372 GCF_000334495.1 Tupaia belangeri chinensis | reverse complement strand
CCATCTACATTTGGCCTCTGGTTTCCAGGAAACCCCTCTTGCCGTGACCCGTTTTCTGTGTTCCTCAGCCTGCAGCAGGTCCAGCAGCTCCTGCATCTGCTCTGTGTTTGGGGCCAGGCTCTTGGTGAGGTTGGGCATCCTTGTGCTTGGAGGACAATGGAAGCTGCCATTGCCATGGGATACCACTTGGGACCCACAGGAATCCTCAACAGGGATTTCTCTTCTCCCCTTGCCTCTCCTCAAAAGCACACCACTATGACCTGTGGAGGCCCCTCCTATAATCTCTTCAAAGGCAAAAGTCAAAAGAAGACAAATGTGGACAAGTCACTTCTTTATTTTTTTTTTTACAATTATTTTATGTATTTATTTTTT
>NW_006180277.1:0-372 GCF_000334495.1 Tupaia belangeri chinensis | reverse complement strand
GTGCCTGCCCACACTGAAGGCAGGTCTTCCTGTCTCCTCCCATCAATCTTGTCTGGCAACACTTTCAAGGACATACTTAGAAATAATGTTTCACCAGCCAAGCCATCCAGATATCCTTCAGTTTAGTGAAGCTGACACTCACAGTAGAGACAGCCTCCTCCCCAGCTTGGCCTTCATGATGTGTCATAACCAGGGACCCCTGAGAGCCACAAAATACGAGAGAAACCCATTCCTCTTCCCTGCTCATTGAGTCTCTTGCTTTTCCTTGCAGGCTTTACTAGAGGTGATCAAGGGGCCTCCAAAGCTCCTGAGGTAATGCGGTGGCAAATGAATGACTCAGTCAGTGACCAAAGTTGGCTCCAGCTAAGAAAA
>NW_006180276.1:0-372 GCF_000334495.1 Tupaia belangeri chinensis | reverse complement strand
ATTTTAAAATAGTACTGTCCTATAAGGTTTGGGGGATGATTAAATAATACACTCTATGTAAAGCACTTAGTACATAAGTATTCAATAAACGGCAGCTGTTGCTGTGAGTGGTATAAGGCAGCACCACTTTGGTGGCCTGTGTTATTACTTTATTCCTTTATTATTATCATAGAAACTGGCCTTCCTGCCTCCCACTTTCTTGTCCACTATTCCTTCCCTCTGAGTCTATCTAATGCTATTAAATTAATTCTCTTAAAATGTGGCTTTCATTACATCACTCCTCCACTCAAAATTCTTTGGGACTCCTGATTACCAAGATCTTCTTAAACAGGCACAACTACAGCCATCCAAACATCATTCTATTTTTTTTTT
>NW_006180275.1:0-372 GCF_000334495.1 Tupaia belangeri chinensis | reverse complement strand
AGTGCACTGTGCACTTTCATTTTTGAAGTATTTATTATTATTCGTAAAATGTCATTCTGAAAACATATTTCTTTTTCATGAAACTAATTTAGAATTAATTGAGAGAATATTAAGTAGCTGATTACAGAATTATGATAAGTGACTTTATTTTTAATTGCCAGACAGCACGTGCACTTGAGGAAGAAAGAGAGAGAGAGCACCACTCAATGGAGTATGTTCATGCCACAGTTCCTTCCCGTCTGTTTCTGTATCCTGCATGGGTTTGAGCATGCATGCACATACACCTGCTGTGTTTTACAAGCAGACAGGGCAGGGATCCACACTGTAGTCAGCCATGTGGACTCCCTTAACCACTATGCTATGGGGCTGCCC
>NW_006180274.1:0-372 GCF_000334495.1 Tupaia belangeri chinensis | reverse complement strand
AACAACAACAACAAAACTCCTTTGGGGAGTCTGACGTAAATGTAAATTTTAGTGGTGATATGAAAACAGATAGTGTGTGATTTATGGGACTTTGATTCCAGTCAAACATTGACCAAAAGAGGCAGATGGTGGCTCTAAAATAGATATACTTTCTTTCATAATTCACTTACACATAGTTCTATTTTGAGTGTCTTGAGTAATTAGGAATTTCCATATTGTTTTTTGTAATGTTATATTAATTTACATTCTCAGCCACAATGTAAGAGTGTCCATCCTCCCAACCTCACTGGCGTTGAAGATTGTCTGTGTCTTCAATAATGGCCGTTCTAACTGGGCGAGATGGCATCTCATTGTGGTTTCAATTTGCATTTC
>NW_006180273.1:0-372 GCF_000334495.1 Tupaia belangeri chinensis | reverse complement strand
GATATTCATTTGCATCAGGGGTGGGAGTTCGGGAATGGAATGTTTTGGTTTAAGAGCAAAACAAGCCTCAAGAGGTTTTAGCAACTTTCCCTGGTATGTAGGATTGTGACCTGCTTTCCCCAGGCAGACGGGCAGTTTTGAAGGGGATGAAATGATTCCCCCCCTCAAATTGGGGGCACTCAAAGGGGGTAGTGGTAAGGAAACCAAGATCTGTTGAGCTAGGGCTTCATATATTATGTAATCCTTCCAATAGCCCATGAGGTCAATAGTGTTATTTATATTTAATAGAAGGGGAACTGAGGCTCAGCACAGCCAGCTGTGCTGGAGTCAGGATTTGGGATGCAGCAGAAACTGAGCCACTGTGCTCAAGAG
>NW_006180272.1:0-372 GCF_000334495.1 Tupaia belangeri chinensis | reverse complement strand
CTTCTTGGGAGCTGTTTGTCCCTCGTGCTCCTTCAATAAACTCCCTGCTCTGCTATACCAACTCTCTGTATCCGTGTCTATAACTTCCTGAGCATGGGACAGGAACTGGTTTCTCACTGAGAGTGCTGAGCTAATCGCTGTGTCCTGGCTTTCCTGGTCACCAGGGCAGGGATTTGAACTACGGTTGGCCCTATGGGATTCCACTTCCTTTGTCACTAGACTGCAGGCTGACCCCAGGACAATATTATGTCACAGAAAAATACATCAGTAGCCAGAAGCAAATGAAGATAAATGTTAATGCTTATGCCTATATCCAAAGGTGTTTAAGAGAGATTTATATATGTCATTTCTAAAAATATATCTGTATCTATA
>NW_006180271.1:0-372 GCF_000334495.1 Tupaia belangeri chinensis | reverse complement strand
ATGCCAGTTTTACTAACTGGGACTCAAACACAGAGTGAATTTCCTAGCAAACACTTGCGATAGTTTTTCCAGAACAATTTGTATATTAAATTTGAGGTGTCAAAATACAAACAGAAATGAATCAGATGTGCATGGTAATCCCTCCCACCATACATCTGTCTTCTAGTCCAAGGTTATGTCATTGACCTGCAGTGTCTGAAGCTTAGTATTGCAGAAAGAATGCAGATTCTGTGAAGGCTCTGGCAAGGACAAAGAGCAGAGAATCAATGGAGGACCCCAATGTCCATGTGGACAAACCAGCCAATAATATGGTCTCCCATTTCCTCTAGTGTCCCCTCTTCGAATTCTTTACCTCAAGGAATATCTCTGCCA
>NW_006180270.1:0-372 GCF_000334495.1 Tupaia belangeri chinensis | reverse complement strand
GGGAAGAAGAGGATCACAATATGACCAGACCCCATGGAGGTTGCTTACGTTTCTCTCTCCTTCCCCACCTTCTCTCTCATTTTCAAGTACTTGTGCACACATTCTGTCATGAGTCACAATAAAATGGAAGCATATTAAGGCAAAATTATAACAAAATATTAAAAATGAAGAGTATTCAAAATAATTCCTAGACATATAAGACCAAATAAAGCAATAGATGCGATATTCGTATCGGGGAAGATTGAATTTAAGATCAAGGAAATTAATGATTAAAGAAGAATGCTTTCTATAATGGTAATCAAGACTTTCTATAATGACAATCAACACTTAATGGTCTAGGGACCAGCAGTTAGTGCAATGCTATGTTGCTGG
>NW_006180269.1:0-372 GCF_000334495.1 Tupaia belangeri chinensis | reverse complement strand
CCTGGTATGTTGCTCAAGCTGCTGAGGCAGGGATTTGAACAGTGTAGTTGGCTGTGTGGGATCCACCTTTCCTAAACACCAGGCCACAGAGCCAGCCTGGCCCATTTTTTTAACAGGGATGTTTGTTTCCCTGTTACTAAGTTTTAAGAGTACTTTATATGTTTTCAGTAACAGTTCTCTAAAAGATTTGTCTTGTGTAAATATTGCTTTCCAGTTCATGGACTGTATTTTATTCCCTTTATAATCTGCTCCACAGAACAGAAGAAGTTTTGAATTTTAATGAAGTCCAACTTATCGATGTTTTTCTCACGTATCACGCTTTCGGTGTTATGTCTGCTGGGTCTGTCGGGAAAGTCAGGATGCATTTTGGCA
>NW_006180268.1:0-372 GCF_000334495.1 Tupaia belangeri chinensis | reverse complement strand
GTGCACATGTGTGTTGGTATGGGTGCAGAGAGCATCAGCATGTGCACACACGTGTGTTGGTAAAGGTGTAGAGGGCATCAGCATGTGCTCACACGTGTGTACAGGTACAGAGGGGTGTCAGTGTGCACACACATGTGTCAGTACAGGTGCAGAGGGGTGTTAGTGCGCACACATGTGTGTCGGTACAGGTGCAGAGGAGTGTCAACGTGCACACACGTGTGTCGGTACAAGTGCAGAGGGGTGTCAGCGTGCGCACACACGTGTATCGGTAAAAGTGCAGAGGGGGGTCAGCGTGTGCACATGTGTATTGGTACAGGTGCAGAGGGGTGTCAGCGTGTGCACACACTTGTGTCGGTACAGTGCAGAGGGGTG
>NW_006180267.1:0-372 GCF_000334495.1 Tupaia belangeri chinensis | reverse complement strand
TTCATTTTAAATGTTTGCTTCCAATTCTTTTTTATTTTCAATTTGCTGATATAGGATCATTTTTGGCTTTTAACTTTTTTGTCCCCTTTGTTTTTAACACACCAAAACTAGGTTTAACTATTATAACTGAATGGGGCACACAATGGTTGCAATCTGTACTACTCCTGACATTAGTTACCTTCATAAGGTGATTCATGTTATCATCAGACTCTCGTCTCAGTTTAAATTAACATTGACCTTAGATTTAACAAATAGAAAATTATTATCACAACTACTGCATCTATCTAAGGAAAGGTATACATCATCGAAAACATTAACTATTTTTGCCACCCTATTATCATGCTGAAATGCATTAATTATACAATTGCAGAG
>NW_006180266.1:0-372 GCF_000334495.1 Tupaia belangeri chinensis | reverse complement strand
AGAGAGAGAGCATGCCACCAGGTCTGGGACTCCAACCGTGGGAGTCCAGTGTGAGAGTTCAGTGCCTGAGCCACCGCGACACCCCATGGCCCTATAGAAAACGGTGAGGTGGGTAAGAAAGAAGCAAAGGACGACTCCAGTTCTTTGGAGTCCCGCTCTCTCTCGCAACTGCACCCCTTCCTCTTACAGAGCCTGGCCGGGAGGTGCCTGAGCCCTCTAGGATGGACGTCTGTGGAAACTCATCAGGAAGGTAGAGGATAAATAACGTGGCACAAGGGGCCAAGTACCCACATCCCCCCGGGTGCCTTAGGACCGTCTCCCTGCTGGCCTCCCTCCCCATGAAACGGACCATTTCCTTCTCCACCCCGTGGC
>NW_006180265.1:0-372 GCF_000334495.1 Tupaia belangeri chinensis | reverse complement strand
TAGTACCGGTTGAGATTCTTAATCCAAAATCTGAAACTTTTTGAGCACCAACTTGCTATCTAAGGTGGAATATTCCACAATTAATGTTTTATGACAGGCCATAGTCAAAATACTACAATCCGAAAATACTGTAAAAAATTACTTTAAGACTTGTATATAAGGTGCATATGAAATATACATGCCTAGACTTGGGTTGATTCATTACTATTCCAAACTTCAAAAATACTCCAAAATTTTAAAAAGTCTGAAACCTGATATTTTCTGATTCTAAGCATTTTTAATAAGGGTTACTCAACCTGCAGTTAGTTTCTGCTCTTTTACCAGTAGTATTGTTCAGGAGGGAAAAATCATTAGAGTAGTTGTTCCTTTTCC
>NW_006180264.1:0-372 GCF_000334495.1 Tupaia belangeri chinensis | reverse complement strand
AAAAATTGCTATAGGGTACACCCATCTGAGTAATATAGAAAGATTAAAAAAAAAAGTGGGAAAACACTCCCTAGGGGGACTGATACACAGTAATCCATCCTACTCCATTCTTCTCAGGAAACGACATACACACACATGTGCCTATTGTATATTTTCAAGCCGTTGGATCTGGAATTTGAACTGTGCTGTCAAGTATGTGGGCTTCAGCCACCTCACCACCACTCCACCTTAATGACCCTCCACATGTCGCTAAAAAGAAGTATGTAGAATATATGAGAAAATAGCAATGTATTGAGTGACATGAAAAGACTTGATTGTACATAACATATACATAGATAAGGAAAATTTATCTTTACCAAATGACCAATTTCC
>NW_006180263.1:0-372 GCF_000334495.1 Tupaia belangeri chinensis | reverse complement strand
GCTAGTCCTTGTGCTGCTTTCTGTCCCAGTGCTTGTCAAAGCTCGTGGCACTGCAGCCTGCAAGGCCAGGATCTTGGTGGCACCATCCAGGTACAAACGTTTCATCTCAGCATTGCTCCGCTAGCCGGGCCTCTGGGCTGGGGCTTGATTAACCCATGTGGGTTGTAGTCCAGTTCGTGGTCTGCAATCACATGGTCATCCCGCTCACCACCTGCAGTAGCTGCTGCCGCTTGCTGCTGCCACTCGCTCCTCTCTGTGCCTCAAGGTTCTGCAAATTCCTGGTGGAGCACTTGGGTGATTTCCATGTTACCCATGGCCATACCCTGGTCTCCCTCAGTCTCAGCTTACTCTTTATTTTTTTTTTTTTTTTGG
>NW_006180262.1:0-372 GCF_000334495.1 Tupaia belangeri chinensis | reverse complement strand
CCCCAAAAAAAAAAAAAAAAAAAGCCAACACTCTAATACTAAAATGGGCAAAGGTCATGAAATGATATTTTACTGAAGACAACATACATATGTCAAATAAACAATGAAAAAATGTTCAACATCATTATGCAGAGAGAAATGCAGATCAAACCACAGTGAAATTTCACGGCGCACCAGTCAGAATGGCTAAAATAAAGCGATGACAGACACTTGGGAGAATCCTGAAAGAGTAGAGTGCCCTGTTAGTCGTAGTGGAAATTGGTATAGCGCTCTCTACAACATTTTGAAAGTTTCTGAAAAAGTCAAATATGTGGGCTCAATAGCTGGATTCCACATGGCTAACTGCACGGAGTCCTGGGCTTGGTGACTTGA
>NW_006180261.1:0-372 GCF_000334495.1 Tupaia belangeri chinensis | reverse complement strand
AAAATTCACTTTTTATTTTGTTATGTTTTTTCCAAAGAAATGGAAAAATAGAGGAAAGATACATTAAATTAGCACTTCCTAATTAAAAAAAATTTGAATTAAAAATAAGAGCTGCAGATGATGGTTCAATGGTAAAACGTGATGCCCTGTGAGGCTGACCTGTTTTAGAAGCTTTCTGGTTTGCATCCAGAGACTTCCCTGACTATGCCAGGCACTCACGTGTGCTGGGGCTCTAGGGATGGCTAAGGCTGGGGGTGGATCACAGCCTCAAGATCTTGTTGAGTATACTGTCTATCTTTTTCTCTCACTCATGGAAGAAATTAAATACACTGACTTAACATTTTGCTTAAAATTTTAAAAATTTTGACACAG
>NW_006180260.1:0-372 GCF_000334495.1 Tupaia belangeri chinensis | reverse complement strand
CTTCTCTGCTCATGACAGTCCTACCAGTTCTTCAACACTCAGCTCAGGTGCCATCTCCTTCTTGGAGTCTTTCCCCTCCTGAAGCTTAGCCCCCTCAGCCAGAGGTACCCGAGTTTCTGTTTGTGCCGTGGATCTTCTTGTTTGTGCCTCTCCGATGGAACCTGTCTCACTTGGCCTTGTATTGGTTGCCAGTGTCTTTGTCACTTGTTTGGCTGTGTTTTACCTAATGCTTTCTACGGTGACAAAATTAAAATGCTTCTTTGTACACATAGAGCTCTTCATAAGTGGTGAATCAATTTTCCCAATTTTGAGCATACTGTATAGTGATATAAGAAAGTGATCTGGGCCAGCAGTTGGCGTAATGGCTATGTC
>NW_006180259.1:0-372 GCF_000334495.1 Tupaia belangeri chinensis | reverse complement strand
TCCGGTACACTTATAAGCACATGTATTGTTTCCTTTCTCATAACTGGAAACATAATATTCATACGGTTTTGAGGCTCGCTTTTTTCATTTTGCATTTTTTGTACCAGTACGAAGATAACCTACATTATTCCTTTTTCATTTGAAATGTAATTTACATAAGGTAAAATTCATCATTTTGAAGTTCAGTTCAGGGTCCTGTAGATTAGTGGTTAAGGGAACTAGAAACCAAAGGGCCACCCTAGCAGCTTAAAGAAAACACTGGGTGCATGAGCATGCATGCCCCAAATCCTAAAATTATGGAAAAAAGGAGAAGGGATTATAGTGTAACCACACCCCAGGGGGAAGTGCTTTCTCTTGTTCTCTGTGTTTCTC
>NW_006180258.1:0-372 GCF_000334495.1 Tupaia belangeri chinensis | reverse complement strand
TGATACTGAATCTTGTTTTTTATTGTTTTTACAGGGATTCGTATATGGAATCTACAAAGTACTCTGCATGCAACAACAAACCTAGAAATACTTGTAGGACCACTTGGATGACAAAGAGATAAACAAAAGAATGTTGATTTTAAAATATGAGTTATTTGTGCCTCTTAAAAGGGCATATTTTAAGCTTCTGCCACCAACCACCACATCTAAACACCACTCTTCATGAGGAGTGAACCCCTAGCCTCAAATCAAGTTTGGAGATCTCATCACTGATGCTTCTCAACATTCAAATGTCTATTTGGCAGCCTTCAAAATAAAAATGCACACCATGAATGTCTGCATGGTGACACTGTGTGTGTGTGTGTGTGTGTG
>NW_006180257.1:0-372 GCF_000334495.1 Tupaia belangeri chinensis | reverse complement strand
AGCCATTACGCTAACTGCTGGTCCCGCTGCCGGCCCTTCTAATGAGAAGAAAATGTTGGGCATTTTGTATTGCCTTTTCTATATCCTTCTATAAAGCTAAGTAATTATAGTAAACATGAGCCAATCTCATCTCATGAGTCTGATCGCCAACCAGAATCCTAACTTTAATCATATTCCATAACATCACTATCTGAATGCAATCAGTATAGCTCTCTAAAGCTTGAGCTGCTGCAAGGGTTTGTGGGAAATATAGTATGAGAAGAGGCCATTTCTTCCCCACTTGATCACTGATACCTGCAGTCCTGCCTGCAATAGTACAGAGATACTTTACTCTTTTGCTGGAGGGATGCTTCCTGGGGTAGGCCTCTTAGT
>NW_006180256.1:0-372 GCF_000334495.1 Tupaia belangeri chinensis | reverse complement strand
AAGAAATGAATAAATAAACTTAATTGAAACTCATGAAGGTGCATGCAGTGCTACTGTGCTCATGAGAAGCTGAGTGCCACATGGCAGGCACAGGTTGAATTCCCACCCTTGTTGGATCTGAATGTGCAAGTGCCCAGGATACAACTGTCTGGAGGACTGGAGGAAAGGGGTTGTGGCGTGACCAGGCCCTCTAAAGAGTGCTTGTTCCTCTTTCCTTTCTCACTTTAACATGTAGGCACCTGCACTCTGTCATGAATAAAGAACAAAGTCGTTAAAAACGATTGTGTCAGAAGGCCAGTACCGGACATGGTGGTGAAGGCGCTGGACTCCTACAGGGCAGACGCCAATTCGAGTCCTGGATCTGGTGGCTTG
>NW_006180255.1:0-372 GCF_000334495.1 Tupaia belangeri chinensis | reverse complement strand
CTGTGCTGCTTCTCTCAACCACTAAATAGTCCAACCGGGCCTTTTCTGGCAGGCCTGGCCAGGCCATGCCCTTCCCAACATGGACTGAGGTTAGGCCGGGACGGGAGGGTAAGGAAGTTCTGCTTTGGAGGGGACACAGAAGGCCTCTCTGTGGCCTCCAGCAATATTTACAAGTAAAGAAGCTGATCTGCATTTTGCTCCTTTTATTCTCAATGGTTAGGAATCTGCAGAAGAGAAAGGGTGATCAATTAGCACCCTCCAGCTCTCAACATGATTGGATTCTCCTGATAAGGAGGCATCTTGGAGAAGTACCTGAGAGATTTAAACATTCAATCATATCGCCACCATTCTAACTTGTGATAAAGACCAGAA
>NW_006180254.1:0-372 GCF_000334495.1 Tupaia belangeri chinensis | reverse complement strand
TGACCCTAAATTTAACCTGCTTACACTTGAATTGCTACTATATCAAGAAAAGAATGTTCCACATTGAATTTACTAGCACACATCAATTTATTCATGAAACATCTAGTCTTCTGTAAAATATACTTCATTTTAGCTTCATTTTTGAACACCATCCTTTAGAGAAGTGTTTCATGGATGCCTCTAAAAAGAAAAAAGAAATAAAAATTTGTACTATAAGATTTTCACTAACACTTGAAATTCACACTAGATTTTTATGAGCTCAATTCAACAAAAGATATGATAATAAATTTTTATCAAAGAAATTTACTTTTGAAATCAGAAGTATATTATGTATTATTTCCCCTTACACTCAGCCTTTGAAATAACTATTTT
>NW_006180253.1:0-372 GCF_000334495.1 Tupaia belangeri chinensis | reverse complement strand
AAAAAAAATGAGATCTATTCAGTTTCTGATTTGCCTTAGATGTTCAGAAATTGTTATCCTTTTTAAGCAGGATCATCAGCAAATGTTGAATTCCATGTCTAAGCACAATAAACAATAACTAATGAACTATATTCTTTAGTGCTATCATTTAATAGCCAAGATGATAATTAGCAAGTGTTGGGGGAGGAAACAAACATACTCATTTAAATATGAAAGATTTAGTATCAAAACAGTTCAGATGAGAAGCTAGATTTTATCCTACAGATTGACAATTTACCAAAAGCTTTCAATGTTGCTGGCCAGTCTCAGCACCGACATAATTCAGAGAGATGTTTTTGATTTTAATGTTATTTTATGTACTCCTGTTCCAAA
>NW_006180252.1:0-372 GCF_000334495.1 Tupaia belangeri chinensis | reverse complement strand
CCATCTGCTGGCCTCACCAGGCCCTGTTTTAAGTGACCTACTTGACTTACGTATATGATAAGCTATGAGTATGAGGCCAAACTATTTCCTGTTTGCAGATAAGAAAACTGGGGCATAGAGAGGGTAGTTTGTTCCAGACCATGCAGCGAGCGGCCTAGCTGGATTCCGCACCGAGACAGGCCTGAGTTTGTGCTCTTCCCTCCCCAGCCTCTGTGTGTGGAAGACAAGGTCTTCTGCTGTTAGGACAGGCAGGAGCTTGCTCTTGTGAGACTTACACTGCAGTGAGAACAAATAGACATTAAACAGATTAGCAAAGGGCTAACTGAAGTTGTTATAGAGAGCTATTGATGCTATTAAGAAAGGAAATGCTGT
>NW_006180251.1:0-372 GCF_000334495.1 Tupaia belangeri chinensis | reverse complement strand
GATGGTTTCTATCCCGGACTCACACTCTTACACGTGGGGAAAATCACCAGAACATGGAGGGTGTAATCCTGAGGTGTCTTTCATCAGCCAGACCCTCCTCACTTCTCAGCCCGGAGGCCCTGAACTTCTCACATCTCCCTCTCCATTGTCCTGGGCTGGCTGGACAATGTGTTCACCCCCAGCTCAGGGCAGCACCGGGACCAACACTGTCAGCTCCTTGATACCTGGTTCTCGCCAACACCTGCCTGGTGAGAGCCTGACACTGCCCATCACCGCCACCTCCTCCCAGTCCTAACCAGCCTGCGGGGTGCCGCTGCTCCAGGCCTCCCCTCGGCCTCCCTGCAGCTCACCCCACCCTCCCTGGAGACCTCC
>NW_006180250.1:0-372 GCF_000334495.1 Tupaia belangeri chinensis | reverse complement strand
ATAGCAAAAACCTCTGTTTAAAAAAAAAAAAGTGTATTTGTTTCTTTCATGGTAGAAACAGAAGGAGAGAGAGGCAATCGCCTCCAACAAGGTTTCTTTCCACAATCCTATCCTTAGCCTCAGCCAGCCAGAATCACAAATGTGTTCACATGCCTGGCATGCACAGGGAGACCGCAGGACATTAATCCAAGACCTTCCCATAAGACTTCAGCAAAGTGAACATTGTGTTCACAGTATGCAACGTGGCTGGCCCAAACTAGATATTTTATTGTTATAAATTTGGGGAGGGAGGAGCCTGGTGACTTGGTGGTTAAAGTGGATGAATTCCACATGGCTGACCATGCAGTTTAAGTCCTGGACCTGGTGGCTTAA
>NW_006180249.1:0-372 GCF_000334495.1 Tupaia belangeri chinensis | reverse complement strand
AAAAAAAAATTTAAAATATTTTTTCTTTATTTAGGGTAGAACATGTGTACACATGAGAGAGAGCAAGAAAGAGAGCGAGCGAGAGAGGAAGGAAAACACTCCATGGGGTCTGGCCGGGCTGCCACCCTTCCTTTAGTCTTCCAGCTCATTGGCTCTCGGGCATTCTTGGGCATGCCTGAGTGCGTGTCAGGCCAACTGGGGTGGACATTGGACTCACGGTGGCCGTGTGGCTTCCAGCACCGCAGTCTGGCACTCGACTGCCTACGCCACCATGGTCAGGCCCATCACCTCTCGGGGCTTATGAGACTTGATCTTTGGCACAGAGTCCCTTTTTGCTCAGGAGGCTACACACAGAACACCTGCTCATTAGCC
>NW_006180248.1:0-372 GCF_000334495.1 Tupaia belangeri chinensis | reverse complement strand
TTATTCTTCTAGGTAATTTATAAATCTGTTAATAAAAGTTCTATGCACTTTTCCTTAGCAGCAGTGATAGAAATAAGAGGTATAATAGTTCCTATTAACATGAACTACTAACGAAAAGTTGTTAATCTCCTCAAAAATTCATTAATGTTGGTAATTTATCTATATATTATGGATGATGAGGTTGATGCTTAGATAGGTTATCCATTGACAAAGGGCCAAATCCAAGAAGAGTTTAAGGTGAATTAGAACCTATGTTAAGATGCAAAGTCCATGCTCTTCCACTTGTTCTCCTTTACAGTGTTTTGAATGCATTTTAAACCTTATTTGGTAATGTCTTTTCTTTTCAATTAACTTTTTTAATTGCAAGAGTAC
>NW_006180247.1:0-372 GCF_000334495.1 Tupaia belangeri chinensis | reverse complement strand
AGAAGCTGGAGGTGCATCGAGTTTATGGAGCATTTTGTAACTGAGACGACCAGGTGATGGCTGTGTGGGATGAGGTGGAGTTGGAGATATCAAGGTGGTTCCAAGTTTGAATTTTGAGCCACTGATGTTACTATTTCTTGAGACAAAAATGATCAAGTGAGAAGTAGATTATTAGAGAATGGCTAGGAGTTTGATTATGAACACGGAGTGCCTGATAAATTTGAGAAGAAATCTAAAGGAATTCACATAAGTATTCTAATGAAGGAGAGAATTTCAGATGCAAACGATGGACTCATTGATACGTGGTATACCATAGCAGGTAGGTATGAGTGGCCACAGTGTATGACTAGAGTGAAATTGTCTGGGATAAAT
>NW_006180246.1:0-372 GCF_000334495.1 Tupaia belangeri chinensis | reverse complement strand
TAGTCCCACAGTAAAATGTGGCCCTCTGCAAGGCTAGCCCACGTGGGAATGTTCTGGGTTCTTATCTGGACATGACCCTGTACACATGGAGCACACGCTTACCCACGATCCAGGGCTGGGTGAGGTGAGGGTGAACCATGGTGTTAGGACCCCGCTGGGTGGGCTCTGTCTGTCTCTCTGTTTCTTTTTTGGTCATGGAGACGTTGGATAAATAAACTTAAATCCTTTATAATTAACTGATCAGCCTAGGTAAAATGCTTCCCTGAATTTTGTAAACCATTTTGGCAAATTATCAAGCCCAAGGAAGGAGGTCGGGGAAATCCTGATTTCTAGCAGGTGCCACCCTGGGACTCGTGATGGCTCCGGAAGTAG
>NW_006180245.1:0-372 GCF_000334495.1 Tupaia belangeri chinensis | reverse complement strand
GAACTATTCTAGAAGGCAGAGAGGCTAACTGACCCAAAGGGCTTATCAGTCACTTACAGATGTATGCAGTAAAACAACGGAATTCCTTACCAAAGTGACTTCATCAAAGGCGTGCACCGGGCGGTAGCTCTTCAGTTTATTCAGCTCCGTCTGGCAGCCGTGCCTTGGCATGCCTGGTACCGCGCTGGGATTTTATTCTGGGAGACACCGAATGTCAGTCAGACCCCGCCCCCAGGAAAAATGACTTAGTTTCTAGCAAGCACATGGACTCGCCACAGAGAGACAGAGAGAGGGGTGGAGAGGGAGAAAGCACCCCAGTGGGGCGGTGGTCACGCTGTGACCCCTTCTCCATTTCTCCATCCTTTGGGGATT
>NW_006180244.1:0-372 GCF_000334495.1 Tupaia belangeri chinensis | reverse complement strand
GCTTCCTAGACTTCTGTTCCAGTTGGGTAATAGGAAAGATGAGTGGTGAGCAGGCATACTTTGGTTGCTACCTTTAAGAAGAAAACCAAATTCTTCAGGAATAAAAGTTAAATAAATGCTTTCAAAGATTTATTGTTATATTTAAGAAAAATTACATTGATTTTTTTTTCCACTTAGTATCCCCTAACTGGGACATTTTTCAATCTTCTAGACACTATTGATCTTCTAAATAAAGACAAACCCAGGGACCAGCAAGTGGCATAGCACTTAAGGCATTAGACTCCCATGTGACCAATCATGGTTCAAGTTCCAGAACCGGCAGCTTGAAAATCACACTAGACTCATGTGCACATGTGCCCCAAATCCCAGGAG
>NW_006180243.1:0-371 GCF_000334495.1 Tupaia belangeri chinensis | reverse complement strand
CTCAGAGAAGGTAGCCGGGAATCGGCTGCATTGAGGGAAAGGACTAAACTGTGTAAGGTTGTGTCTAAATATAAACTGTGGAAAATAAATATGCCTAGAGGTCTTAAAAGAGGATTTTTGTTTGTTTGTTTGGCAATAAATGAAATGCATTGTTAACTAACCTTAAGGGATTTATTTCCTCAAAGGAAACAAAATGGGCATAAACTAAACTAGAGTAACTGGTATGATTGTAAAAACCCTACAGCACATCAGGGAAACATCTACTCAAATTTTATTTCAAGAACACAAAGCAATATTAAAAATTTTGATCTGATGTTCATGGTGCCCAGTAAATTGCTGATCAACCTAAAACACACACACACACACACACA
>NW_006180242.1:0-371 GCF_000334495.1 Tupaia belangeri chinensis | reverse complement strand
GCCATTATGCTAACTGCTGGTCCCTCGTCTTAGCCATTTTAAAGCGCACGACCCGACAGTGTTACGTATTTACACACTGTGCAAGCAATCTGCAGAATCTCTGCATCTCGCACCACTGAACCGTACCTATTAAACGAAATCCCCGTCCCGGCCTCTCATAGCCGCCCTTCTTCTCTGTCTCTGGGAGTTTGACTTGTCTGGAGACCTCATCTGCGTGAAAGCATGCCGTATTTACCCTCCCGTGAGTGCCGTTTATCACCGTGTTGCATTCTCAGGGCTCACCCCTTTCCATGACTGAGCAGTACCCCATAGTCCGTATGGCTCACATTTCGTTCATCCATTTTTCTTTTTTTAAAAATAATTATTTTATT
>NW_006180241.1:0-371 GCF_000334495.1 Tupaia belangeri chinensis | reverse complement strand
AATACCCCTATGAGATACCCCTTGATCCCATCTGACAGGAAACTGAGGCTCAAGAATTGAAAATTTGCCCAAGGTTCATTCATCGACCTTCATTTTTGCTTTGTTTCAATGCAAATAACTTCATAATAATACTGAAGTAGTAGTAGATTGATCAAATGAATGGTGACTCAGCAATATGATGAAATGTATGTTTTAGAAGAATATTTGATTAATGGAAAAAGATATGCAATATAAGTGAAAAAATCAGTTATAGAATTCTGGAAATTATTGATTTCTATTATCTGGTGAGAAAAGGCTTCTGAAAGAAAATCTACTGAAAACATGCTAGGGCCAGCAGATAGTATAGTGGTTGCATTGCTGGACTTCCACAT
>NW_006180240.1:0-371 GCF_000334495.1 Tupaia belangeri chinensis | reverse complement strand
CATTTTTAATTTAAATCATCTCTTTGCAGCATTGCATACTATTATACTATTCCTAAAATGTAAGCTCCATGAAGACATCTCCAGCACCTTGGACAGGGCTTACTACCTAAACATGCTTCATTAACTACAATGCTTGCTAAGTGAGTTGTTGGTAATTCATCCTTATTGAAATTCTCTCTTTCTTGGTTTCCATGCTATCACACGCTCCTGATTTCCCTCTATATTAGTTCCTTAGTTGCCTAATGCAACAGAAATTTACTCTGTCACAGTTCTGGAGGCCAGAAATTTCAACTGAGGTGCTGACAGGACCATGCTCCCTCCAAAGGCTCTCAGGGAAAACTTATGCCTTTCTCTTCTAGCTTCTGGTGGAC
>NW_006180239.1:0-371 GCF_000334495.1 Tupaia belangeri chinensis | reverse complement strand
CCTGGTCCTGGCAGCTTGAAAAACACATCAGCATGTGTGTGTGCGTGTCCAAAATCTCTCTCCTACTGTCTGTGGCGAGCACACACATCCTTTAGCAACGAGAAAAGAAACATAATTTGCCTGACTCAAATTTTAAAATATACAGATTTCTAAACTTCTCCCTAAGAGTATGTTTACTAGTTGCAGCATTGTATAATTTAATCCCTATATGATTGCCTGCTTGTGAAAGACACGATAACTGGCAATCATTGCTCTAACCTGTCACTTAACTTGAAAACTTTTGCTAAGGACTGGGCTCCATAAATTAGTTGCATTTTAACAACATTGAAAATTATTTTGCAATGGAGCCAGCAGTTGGCGTAATGGCTATG
>NW_006180238.1:0-371 GCF_000334495.1 Tupaia belangeri chinensis | reverse complement strand
TTACATTTTTATATTTGTGTCTTTTATAAATATGTAATCCATACATATATTAAAGAAGCTATGATGGAGTAGTTTGACATGTCTATTTAGCTGTTTTGTTGTTTTTGTTATTAGATTATTGCATCAATGTTGTTTGTTAAAAATCACGTCAATTATCAGCTATGAGTAGCTATTTCCTATACTTTCTATTTTCCCTATAATTAATTTAATATTTTGGATTTTTTCCCTAAATTACATTCTTTTACCAAGGAGCCTGTATGTCTTTGACTCCATGTTCCTCCCACCCCGATTGCACTTATTTCTACTTAGTGCTGCTTTGCTTTTGATTTTCTTTTTAAAATTATGCCTTTGGCCTTAATAACTCCTCTTTT
>NW_006180237.1:0-371 GCF_000334495.1 Tupaia belangeri chinensis | reverse complement strand
TCTCTCAAAAAAGTTACACTTACATTTTTTAATATATAAAGAATACATATTCCAGTAATTTGAATTATTCCACAGGAATTATGCAATTCCAGTCATTGTAACAACAGAAAACATTTGGTTTTAATCACTAGTAAGAGTGAACAGAAAAGTTCATGTAAGAATATGCAAAGAAGAAAAATACTTGCCTTTCATACAAAGGATTTGCAACACTAATTAAGTATGTAAATAAATGAAAATAAAGAAACATAGGATTTGAGACCCAAAAGAACACATACCAAATTAGTGTGTGCCAAGCATGTTTCTGAGACAGAAATCAAGTCAGGGAAATCAGTTGACTCTGAGAATAGGAATAGCAGTTTTAGAAAAGTAAT
>NW_006180236.1:0-371 GCF_000334495.1 Tupaia belangeri chinensis | reverse complement strand
CCATTACGCCAACTGCTGGCCCCTAAACTCCTTCTTTAATTCCACTTTCCAAGAATTGTTGAAAGTCTCTGCATATGTTTTACATAGATGACATGCTCTTAATTTTTAAAAATAATTTTAAAGTGTAGATTTAATCATATTTTAAGGTAAATTTTAAAATAATTTTTAAATACGATTTTTTAAATTATTTAAATGTACATGTAAATCAACTATGTAAAATTTACATTTAATCACTGCAGATTCAAATGTTCTTAGTTTTAAAAGGGAAGTGCTACCATCAGACACACCCCAGTTGGCAACCATAAGGATAATATGGACTACGGACCCAAAAGGGAGAGACGGGGAGAGAAGACCTACTAAGAGGCTGTTAC
>NW_006180235.1:0-371 GCF_000334495.1 Tupaia belangeri chinensis | reverse complement strand
CTTCTCTGCCTTTATAAAAACTCTGCCTCTTCCTGTGGCCTAGAGAGACATGTATATACCAATTCCTTCTGTTCCTAGAGTTAAGAGATTTAGGGTGCTATGTCTTAGGTGGATGTTGCAAGAGATGGACACGTATGAGTGCAAATTTCTCACAGGTCAGTAGTAGGTTAACTGTTTACTGTCCCTTTATTTGCCCAGTGCAAATTATTGGTAGAAGTCAGACACAAAGTAGTTGCTAGAGGGATTTTGTCATCCCTTTCTGGAGGGAAACCAGGGGCTGAGATTTGTTAAGATTCTTCCTTGGCTGTGGTACCAGGGGCATGTATTTTCTTAAAAAGCTGTACTTCTATATGAAGTCACCTGTCCCCCCC
>NW_006180234.1:0-371 GCF_000334495.1 Tupaia belangeri chinensis | reverse complement strand
AGTCAATTCTGAAGCTTGATATCATCTTGAATCTTATCCTTCACTGCTAATATTGAATTTCTAAATATATCTAATTCCCTCATTTCTATCCATGTACATTACTAATATCCCATTACGTCTCTCCTAAAACAATTTAATAGATTTTCTGTAGTTTTCCTACTTTTCCTCTTGCCTCTTCTAGTCTGTTCTTTTTCAAGTGACTGAAATAGTTTTATTAGCATTCATCTTGTCTTTATTTTAATTTTTTCTTCTGTTTTATTAAGGTATCATTGACAAAATCACATAATGTGATGTTTTGGTACGAGTATACATTGTGAAATGATTACCTCAATCAAGCTAGTTAACATGCCCATCACTTCACATAGTTACTT
>NW_006180233.1:0-371 GCF_000334495.1 Tupaia belangeri chinensis | reverse complement strand
GTGCCTTAACCACTACACCATCTGCTGGACCAACATGCATTAATTTCCAATCACTTTTGATTCCCTGCCAAGTCCCTTCTTGCCTAAAATTCTTCTCATGTTTTTTTCCTTAGACTAAGAAGCAAAAACAGTTGACTTTTTCCTAGGTTGGCTCTTATACCATACCAACTGATCACTAAGATGCCAGAGGGTAAGCTAAAATGAGATGGACAAATGAGCTCTAGCTTTCTTTTAAAAATGTTTATAATTGGGCCATTATGTGGTGTGGTGGTTAAGGCACATGGTGAACTCCACACTTTGTCTTGATCCAGAGGCTTGAGAAACACACCAGGTGCGTGTGGTGTGTACCCAAAATCCTAAGAGTAGAATGG
>NW_006180232.1:0-371 GCF_000334495.1 Tupaia belangeri chinensis | reverse complement strand
ATTTTTTTTTCTTACCAGTTTCTGAATTTTGGGAAACTCTCCCTGATAGAAGGTTCTTAGACAGGGAGATTGAATTTAAGTAGAAAGCTGCATTCTAGCTGCTTAAGTTCCTGGACACATGTCTGTACTACAAATAGTAAGTAAATAATAAGGTGATTCTCGATGATGAAGACCTGCTAGTTCCTGCCAACTTACTCTCATCGTGAAACAGAAAAACAAAAAGCCAATCCTGCCCTAGAATTTTAGGTCAAGCGGGCCCACGTGTGGCGACATTGACTTAAATTCAGTTTAACAAACAATATTCGGCACTTATCATGTTCAGGTCACAGAACACGGTGCTATGAGAGGATTTTTTAAATGAGCAAGAAAAA
>NW_006180231.1:0-371 GCF_000334495.1 Tupaia belangeri chinensis | reverse complement strand
GGGTGGGGCTGAGCCCCTTCAGGGCATTGTCTCTTAAAGTTTGTGCAGGAAATAGGGAGATGTTGGGCACAGGGATAAAGGTTTGCTTATAGGATGACAGCATGTCACAGTGAGCACAGCTTGTGAATGACTGCGAAGTGGTGGAAGGACGATTACGTGAGGCTGAAGGTCAGTGGGAGCAGCAGATGTGGACAGGTGGAGCTCAGCACGGGAGGTGAACTGAGGTAGCTCCTCAAGGAGTATGTGTGCACGTGTGGAGGTGCCTCGTGTGCCCCACGATGCTGGCTAAGCTGGGAGCTTCTGCGTTCACGTAGCGTTTCTTACGAGCAAAATCACAAGGAAATGCAAAATTTTCATTATGCTCAGTTTGT
>NW_006180230.1:0-371 GCF_000334495.1 Tupaia belangeri chinensis | reverse complement strand
GAGGATTTGAGGCTGGAGTCATCCCCATGGAGCCAAGAGCTGAAGTTGGAGAGTGAGGAGATTTATTCATTCATTCATTCACTCATTATCTAGTGAGCACCTCCTAGGTCCCAGGCACTTCTGGAGGTGCTGAAAATCCAGTGGAGAGCAAGGCAGATGGATTCCTCACGGAGCTTGATTCTACTGTGGGAGTCTAACCATGAACAAGTGATTTTATAAGGGTCTGAAGAAAGAAAGATGAGCAGGCAAGCAAAGAACATTCTATTTTGCAGGGCTGGGGAACAAAGTGAAGTATTATAGAAGCCAGGATTATTTTAAACTTCGACACAGGGAAGAGGAGTCTGGGAAGTTGAAACTCATTGCCACCTGCT
>NW_006180229.1:0-371 GCF_000334495.1 Tupaia belangeri chinensis | reverse complement strand
AAAAAAAATACAAATAAATGTAGCCTAAGTAAAAAATAGTTATGCAAGGAGATTCTATTTGGTGAAGAACATTGAACCATGGGCCCAGTTGTGATGACGCAGGCACGGTACTGGAGCCACATGGGGAGCCAGGGTTCGGATCCTGGGTTGCCCAGAGCACCCTGGCCATGACTGTATGTGCCCTGGTCCTGGCTGGCTGGAAAGCAGTGGGGAAAAGACAGCAACGTGGTCAGATCCTGTCAAGGGTACCTGTCTCCCTTTCTCTCTCATGAAAGGGATAAAATAAAATAAACTTTAAAAAAAACAGATCATGTGTTTTCATGAATGTTGGACTATTTTATTTTTTTTGAGAGTTTTTTCTCGCTATAGGG
>NW_006180228.1:0-371 GCF_000334495.1 Tupaia belangeri chinensis | reverse complement strand
CACATCACAGACACACGCTTCTTGCCAAGTACAGAACACGCCAATTGTGCCTGACGTGAGCACACAGCTCACTAATCATGACTTCGTTTCAAAAACTAATGCTCAGCCTGCTCTGCACATAGGAACTTCTACAACAAGGACCTATACCTCAGTAGGTTTAAATTATTTTCAACAGGCAGATAAGATTCTCCAGGAGCCTGTGATGGATCCTTCAATCACTCTTCTCGTCCAGAGGACCATCCGATTCTCCAGCAATGCCTCCTCTCCACGGTGCTGCTCGGTGACTGTCAGCGCTAATAGCATCTCCCCAGAATAAAGCGGATCCACTTCCCTCACAGACAGCATTCCACAGACAGAGAATCTTGTCAAAC
>NW_006180227.1:0-371 GCF_000334495.1 Tupaia belangeri chinensis | reverse complement strand
CCCTCATACACATCTGAGGCCTCGCTAGACTCCAGATAGAGACGACAGCAAGGCCGTGCTTCCTGCCGGCCTGGTACAACCATTCTGCGTACAACCAAAACAGCTCTAATGCCTTTTCCAGAAGAGGAAGTAAACCCTCTCTGACATCCCATAACTTAATATTTAAATATTACAATAAATAGTCAATGTACCTGTGGTGCATGATAGATGAATCAGAGAAGAGAAACGATGTTTCTGAAAGTATTTTTAAAAATTGATTTCTTCCTTCTTTCATGAGAAAGAGGGGGAAAGAGAAAGACAGGGTCCTCAGACCAGGTCTTGCCATGTATGACCTCGTCATCCTCCAGCCGGCTTGGATCACAGGGGCACCG
>NW_006180226.1:0-371 GCF_000334495.1 Tupaia belangeri chinensis | reverse complement strand
ATGCAACCATTATGCCATCTGTTGGTCCCCTAATTCCAGTATTTTAAGATGACTTTAATTTTATATATTTATATTTCCTACATAGAAGATAAATTAAATGATAAAGAAAAATTGCCTGTGTCCTATGTAAGTCACCCTTTTACCCAGTGAGTGACCCAACGTTCTCAGTAGATCAGCTCATTCCATTTCACGGCTTGTTCCTATCATTCTGTGCAGATTGTGCTTGGACTGGGTGTGTGATTGCCGCGCTGTCTCTTCTTCCTGGGTCCTCACACATGACCTCTTCTGGTCTCCTTCAACCAGGTGGGGCCATGTGACTTGCTTTTACCAATGTCCATGAGCAGAAGCCATGTTTGTCACTAGATGTGGGG
>NW_006180225.1:0-371 GCF_000334495.1 Tupaia belangeri chinensis | reverse complement strand
GTGTGTGTGTGCATAATTTGTTCATTCTTTTATTCTAACTATCACAGAGTTTATATTATTATATAGAGAAAGTCAACTGGTAATTAAACATATGACTGTTAATTATTTCAGATGGTGATGAGTGTGATGAAGAAATCATTAATCAGGGTAAAGGTGATAGGAAAAGCCAGTGGATATTTTGAGGGTTCGCACACAGGTTTGTTGGGTGATGAGGGCTGACCCACTGCAAAGGTGATTCACAGTTTAGAATTTATGGTAGATTGAACTGAGTTGGGAATAGTGTAATCAGAGATAAATGAAATAGTTGTAGTAATATTTTAAGAATTTAAACTAGGCAGCATTTGCTAGTGAATTGGATTAGGAACGAGAGA
>NW_006180224.1:0-371 GCF_000334495.1 Tupaia belangeri chinensis | reverse complement strand
CATTACACTAACTGCTGGTTCCCAAAAGAGGTATGCTTTTAGTGGCATTGGCTTTTACAAAAAAAATCCAATAATAGCTAGGCATTCAGATATGTGAACAAAGACTGCAAAAATAAGTACGCCTATAAGCAAGTCCTTAAAACCTTTTAAGTTTTAACATTTTTCTTCCAATTTTCTTCCTTAAAGGTGGGCTTTAATTAACAATATTTTTGGGCTGGCTGTGTAGTACAGTGGTTAAGCTCTGTCCATAGGGATCCAGATCCCACATGGCCAAACATGATCCTGGCCCTGGAGAATTGAAAAACATGCCAGCAGAGCAGAAGGAAGAGTGGTTGTTAAAGGCATGTGGATTCCCACATGGCTGACTGCGG
>NW_006180223.1:0-371 GCF_000334495.1 Tupaia belangeri chinensis | reverse complement strand
CTGTCATGTGGGAGTCCAGTGCCTGAACCACAATGGCCCCTGCTGCACCCACCATTAACTAGTTCTTAATCCCTGCACTAGTCTTTATTTTTTGTCAGCTTTCATTTTCTTACCCAGAAAGTATCATTCTCAGCTAGAAATTCTAAACACTTCTCCAAATTGTAATAGGAAGCAAGCGGATGAAGGGCATCCTTTTGAGGCCAGACTCAATGCATGGTTCACAACAATCCTGCACTCACACTAGGTAATGGGAGAGACATTCAGGAGCTGGGAATGGGGTCAGTAAACATGGAGAGAAGAGATAAGTTAACTAAGACAAACTGGGAAAAGTAAACAAAGAGGGAATAGGGTAGATAACAACATCCACATGT
>NW_006180222.1:0-371 GCF_000334495.1 Tupaia belangeri chinensis | reverse complement strand
GACCAAGCCCTGTGGAGACTGTCTCTCTCTCTCTCGTGTGCTCTATCATGAATTAAGAAAAAAAAATGGATCCAAGCAGTGAGGCTTGTGGTCAGAAACATGGGGGCTGGAGTGATTCAGATCTGGAGTAAACATTCTCTTCATTCCCTGCTGTGTGACCTTGAGCAAGTAGCTTAACTTCTCTGTGTCTCACGTTTTTCCTGGTACCAGCCCATCACCTGGTCTCAACCTCTGCCCAACTGTACAGCCTGAGGCAAGCTGCTAGCCCTCTCTGGGCCTCAGGGTGCTGGGTACACAGGGAGGAGGTGGGGATGGAGCAGGTGGGTTGGGTTCCTTCCTTGGAATTCAGCCGAAGATGGGAATAACACCAG
>NW_006180221.1:0-371 GCF_000334495.1 Tupaia belangeri chinensis | reverse complement strand
GAAAGTGGATTCCAAGTTGAGATTCTTCTTTCATGGCTCTCTTATTTAAGGCATTTTTTTTCTTTTCTTTTAGTTTGTTCACTTGTTTGTTTTGGTTCACCAAGTCTCAAGCGGAAACAAATATCAGAACCATAGCATCAGAGTGAAGGTGAACCTATGTGAGCAGGTGAAGCATTTATAGACAGTAGCTGTCAGCTAGCACTATTGTCCTAGTGATTCCAGGACCATACATGAGCTTCTGTTTAAAAAGAGACATGGACATGAATAAGCATCAGTGAAGCATGTTGCCATAAGCACTATAAGTGTGGAGGGGTGAGGTAAGTTCTCATGAGCAGCTGTCGGGGTGACAAGATGGGATGGAATTAGGAGTT
>NW_006180220.1:0-371 GCF_000334495.1 Tupaia belangeri chinensis | reverse complement strand
CTCACCTGGGCTTCCCTGTGTTAGCATTTATTCCATGTCCACCATTGGCTCTCTCAAATCAGCATGATGAATAACTTTCAGCATGAATTGATTTGCAGCTGCGGTATGTATGGTATCTCAAAGGAAAATTCCAAGAAGTTTGCTGAATTAAAAGCTAAATATGCGATTTTGCTAGAAACTGCCCAGTGCCTCTCCAGAGGAGTGGTAACAGTTTGCACTCCGACTAGCCATTTATGGGCATGCTGGCTTGGTTTTTCATACTCGCACTTCAGAATGTTTCTGTCTCAAAGCAAAGCAATATTTTTAGTTTCTATTTTTGAATTGACACAAAATAGTTGTACATATTAATAGAGTATGGTGCAATTTTTTTT
>NW_006180219.1:0-371 GCF_000334495.1 Tupaia belangeri chinensis | reverse complement strand
TAATAATAAACTAATTAAATAATTATTTTTAAAAAGCATTGTGGTTTCTAAATTTTATCCTTTTGTGTGTGTATATATAAAACTATCTATTCTTAAATTAAAATTGTGCACCTAATACAACTAATTTAATCAAGTTCAATTCAATCCAGGTCAGCTCAGTTCAGTTCACCTGGGTGTACTTGCTTGTTGTAACCTTGGTCCTCTCTCCCATCAGTGTGAGGAAACAAAGATCCAGCCCAGGTAAATTTCAGTTGCCAGTGCTTCTCCAGGCACCTTCACAGGTCTCCACCACTCTCTCGACCAGCAATTCCAGCCTTTGTCTCCAGAATCTTTCATCTCTTGGTCTTGTGGCCAGCTCCTGCTACCTATGA
>NW_006180218.1:0-371 GCF_000334495.1 Tupaia belangeri chinensis | reverse complement strand
TGCATGTAGTCCAAATTTACCAGTTTAGATTTTCTGGTAAGTATAGTGAAATGTCACTGAGGTTTTAATTTGTATTTCCTTATATTAATTCACACGTTCATTGCCCATTTGGATTTCTTTAGTGAGGTATCTGTTTAAGTCTTTCTATTGAATTGTCTTTTTCTTACGAAGTTCCCTATGTTCTTAGTAATTTGCGCACCAGGTCTCTGTCCCTTACCTGTGCTGCACGTGTACTTTCCCACTTCTTTGGATTCTCTATTTGGACTATTTTGATAAACAAAAATCTTTAATTTTAGGGTAGTTCAGAAGACTTTTCCTTTTCACTTAGTGCATGGTATTCATTAAGAACGTCACAAAAAAAAAAAAAAAAA
>NW_006180217.1:0-371 GCF_000334495.1 Tupaia belangeri chinensis | reverse complement strand
TCACCCCCCAGGGGGATGGCCACGCTGAAATGCCTCCTCCTCCACATTCTGGGACTTCCCCAAGCATGCTGGGCACACAGGCACCTGTCTGGGCTGGTAGAGACTGGGGATCCTGGTATGAAGAACCAGTTGGGCTGATTGTGTCTCTCTTTCATGGAAAAAAATAGACTTAAAAATAATCAAAGAAGATGGGATGGTTTGAGGAGGCCAGTGGTTCTCAAATTAAGAGTGCATCAGAAGGCCAGCTTGCTGGTGCAGTTACTCTTGGATGAATAACTAAAAGTGATGCTGGATCCATGTGGAGGTTGTGGGTTCAGTTCTCTGATTGACCTGGACATACTTGGGCACACATGGTTATGGTCCTGGCTAGC
>NW_006180216.1:0-371 GCF_000334495.1 Tupaia belangeri chinensis | reverse complement strand
TCCATCCAGTTTTTAAAAAGTATTATCTGTGTCTTCCATGAATGAGACAGGGGAGAGAGAGATACAGAGAGAGGAAATGAGAGAGAAACAGAGACAGCACCCCCAGAGGGCCTTGACCCCGTTATCTTCCCCTAACCTCGGCCGACCCTGGGCCATGGGCAAAGGCACGCCCGGCATATTAAGGGAGGTCTCTGGTCTTAAGCTGGGACCCTTTCTCTGTGAGAGTGCCTTGCAGAACGTCACATTTTACTGCTGCATCCCACCTGCCCCCTATGGAGCAGTACATTTTTTTATTGTGATAAAATATACACACATGAAAGTTATATTTTACCCAATGTTTCTCTAAGTGCCAGGCTCTTTGTTAAAAAAAA
>NW_006180215.1:0-371 GCF_000334495.1 Tupaia belangeri chinensis | reverse complement strand
ACATGCCAATAGCTGTTCCTCAGAATGGTCATCCTACTGCACTGGCCCAGCTGTGTTCTGGAGCATATAATAGTGCATTGTTTGTGGTGTGGGGGTTACATCTCTATAGTTCAACCTATCTGAGATCTTCACTGTAGCTGCCCTTGCAGGTCTAATGGGATTTCAGTACATTTTCAGGAATGTGAAGGCTTATAGGCTGTAGGTCCTTTTCTTTTAAACAGTTTTTTCATGCTCAAAATGGCATGACTCTTGTGTCCTTTGAGTTGAGGTTAACAAGACAAGATCCTTCCCGGGAGCCATGTAACCCTGTGGATCTCAGGACCTTCCCCTCATTGAACCTGGACTGTGCAGGATGCTGGACATCAAGTAAC
>NW_006180214.1:0-371 GCF_000334495.1 Tupaia belangeri chinensis | reverse complement strand
AGCAAAACAAAATAACACACATGCACGTGCAAAAACCTCTTGACTCTGACTCTATTCTTCCTCTGTCTACTGCTCCATTCTGTCTTTACCTTCACAGAGAAACTCTCAGTGGTTCATCTAAACCTGCATTTATTTTTCTATTCTCTTCTACATCCACTCCAAAAAGGATCCTCCTTCACATTCCACCGAAACTACTCTTTCCAGAGTCACCAGTGACCTCAACATTGTAAAATCCAATGGTCAATTTTCAGTCCTCACCTTAGTTGATCTACTAGCAACATTTAATACAGTTAATCAGGAATTTTCCTTTTAAATATTTGATTTAAGTGACTTTCAAAAAAATATTCTCAGGAACCAGCAGTTAGCATAAT
>NW_006180213.1:0-371 GCF_000334495.1 Tupaia belangeri chinensis | reverse complement strand
ACACACACACACACACACACAGAGCCCATGCACAACTCTCTACCAATATTGAGTAAATCTTAACTTCAGGACTAAATTCTGTCATAAATACAGTTATGATATCTTTTTCTCTTTCAGTGTTGTCAGATTTTTTTGTACGTCCATTTGAGTTTTTTCTAATATTCATATATCACCTGTACTATTATTTGCTTAACATATGTTCTCAAAATATCTTACCTTATTTATGTATTTACATTAAAGTTCATTAATTTTTTCCAGGACTTAGACAAGCATCCCCAATAGGACTCCAGTGTCATGGTCTACCTGCAGCCTCAATCAGCTAGCATCACAGCATACAGGGCCCGATGTGAGCAGGGAGACGTCAGGTCACG
>NW_006180212.1:0-371 GCF_000334495.1 Tupaia belangeri chinensis | reverse complement strand
ACACACACACACACACACACGCACACTTGTGAGCTTGCCCTGGAACACTTTAGAATTGCTCACGTGGGCCCCCAGCAGGCTCTGGCCCCTCCAGACTCAGGTAGGCACTTGGCAATTACAGTGTTTGTCCAGCGCTAATGACAGCGCAGCTCTAAGCTGCATTCCCTAAATGAGACCTCAGTCTGGTCTAGGCTGCTTCGTAATAAGCTCTTCTGCTGGGATAAGGGTTTGCTTAAGGCAATCATAGTTTTTTTGCTTGAAAACTGTTAAAGCACAGAAGACAGGAGGTCAGCCACGTGGCTGTGGTCAGGAGACAGCTTGCATATCGCACTCCCTCCCCCGGGGACAGATGTTTTTTAGTCTCGTCCCTC
>NW_006180211.1:0-371 GCF_000334495.1 Tupaia belangeri chinensis | reverse complement strand
GGCGCAAAGCCACCCTCCTCGGCGCTCCAGTTGTGGGGGCGGGCCAGGACGAAGCCCAGGATGACGATGAAGAGGATGACGACCAGGCTGATGGCAGAGAAGGTGTGGTTGAGCCAGGAGGAGACGCGGGCTCCACAGGAGACAAAGGCAGAGGCCAGAAGGACGATGCCGGCAGCCAGGAAGTCTGGGTACTGGGCCAGGAAGGGCACGTGCCAGACACCCACCCGGGCCTCCATGAAGTTGAAGATGCTGTGGCTAAAGATGGCGTCCAGGTAGCAGCTCCAGGCACGTGCCACCACAGCACCACTGATGAGGTATTCCAAGAGCACGTTCCAGCCAGTGAGGAAGGCCCACAGCTCGCCCATGGACAC
>NW_006180210.1:0-371 GCF_000334495.1 Tupaia belangeri chinensis | reverse complement strand
GGCCTCCCGGGGTGGTAGCCCAATGTAGAACTTCTTGGTGTACCAGAAGATGATAACACCCTTCTGTCAGCCTGAGGAGGACCTGTGGGCCTGAGGTTCTATATTATGTGGTTCTTCTTTCAAGACATTGTTCCATTATTGCATTTCTTTCAGTCCAGGTTGTAAGCATTTCTACTGGTACAACATTCTCGAAAGCATTGCCAGTCTCCTGTGCATGAACAGGATCTTAGCTATCACACAGGAGGATCCATTCCAGATCTTTCTGAGTATCACATCTCTACTTCTGGCTTCTGCTTAGATGGATGACTATAACCACAGAAATACACCTAATCTTTATAGTGTATAGTTGTCCAGCCACACCCTCGGCTCTG
>NW_006180209.1:0-371 GCF_000334495.1 Tupaia belangeri chinensis | reverse complement strand
TTCTTTGGGATTTTGGGCATGCACGCACAGACAACAGAGCAAACAACACGGAGTGTTTCTTAAGCCACTGAGTCCGGGATTAGAACTGTACAATTAGCCACGTGGGATCTGGCTGCCCTTATCACCAGGCCATGGAGATGCACAAGGCAATGAAGATTCTCACCCACAGGCTTAAGAAGCCCTGCAAACCCTCCCACAACTCATACTGAAAACAGACACCCAAACAAAACAGATCTAGAGACACTACTGTAAAACTGGAGAAAACCAAAGACAAAATGCTAACATCAAAGATAAAACATATCAACCCTTCAAAATAGCAGCATCACTGTTGCTTGGGACTCTTTAACACAAATCATTAAAGCCTGGAGAAA
>NW_006180208.1:0-371 GCF_000334495.1 Tupaia belangeri chinensis | reverse complement strand
AAAAAAAAACAGACAAGGACACAACAATAACAAAAAGCCACTAAAAAGAAAAATACCTGTAAATAAATCTAACTAAAGAGGGTAAAGAGTCTACAAAGAAAATTATGAAAAACTGAAGAAAACATTTGAAAATGATACAGAGAAATGGAAAGACATCCCTTGCTCTTGGACTGGAAGAATCAATATAATTACAATGTCTATTCTACCCAAATGGATTTACAAGTTTAATGTGATTCTTATCTAATTACCAGTGGTATTCTTTGTAAAAATAGAAAAAGCAATAGTAAAATTTGCCTGGAATCATAAGAGACTGTGTCACTAAAGACTAATATTCTTAATTAATACAGATGCAAAGTCCTCAACAAAATACT
>NW_006180207.1:0-371 GCF_000334495.1 Tupaia belangeri chinensis | reverse complement strand
AAAAAAAATAATAAAAAAATAAATTTGCCCACCAGCATTCAGCCCTCCGTTACATGATTTCCCATCCCTGGTGTTTCTAAAGAGAGGAGGAATGGAGCACTCCTGGTCGGTGTCTCTCTCTCCTTCCCTCTGGAGAACTTCAGAGAGAATGGAGCATGCAAAGCTCGTCTCAGAGCCACCGGTCCTCATGCCCTGCTGTCTAGGCAAGTCTAAATCTCTCGGTTGGGGATCTCAGCTGCACTCCCTGACCAGCTGTATCAGCCATAAACCTGATGTTACAATATGCTCGGTCTCCCAGAGCAGCACCTAGCAAGGTGTTCATTTATACTAGGTGATTTATGTCCGATTCACCTGCTGTTCCATACACTCCC
>NW_006180206.1:0-371 GCF_000334495.1 Tupaia belangeri chinensis | reverse complement strand
CATTACGCTAACTGCTGGTTCCCCAGATCTTCAATTTTAATAGGTGCCAAATTGTTTTCATGAGCAGCTATATTATATTTCATCCATATTTCACCAACTCTTGGTACTGTCCCATTTTTTTAAACTTTTCCCTATTAGTAGAGATATAGTAATATTCATGATCTTAAATTGTATTTCCCTGAATAAGTAATGATATAGAGTAGCTTTTTGTCATTTTCTGGCCATTTGGATTTCTCCTTTCAGGAAGTAACTTTTTAAGTCTTTGGCTTATTTTAAAAATGACCTGTATTACTGTTTTGTAGGTGTGTCAGGGTTTCCCAAGACCATCACCAGATTTAGTGATTTGCTAATAAGACTGGGACCACGGATCA
>NW_006180205.1:0-371 GCF_000334495.1 Tupaia belangeri chinensis | reverse complement strand
CTTAACCACCACGCCACCTGCTGGCTCTCTTGACACACTCTTCACACACATTATTTCATTTAACCCTGTTAACATTATTATTTTCTTTCCATTTTGTAAGTAAAGATGCTGAGGCACAGGAGATGAAGTAACTCGGCCACACTCACAGAGCTGGAAGTAGAGGAGTGGGGACTTAAACCCACACGTGGCGCTAAAGTGGCAGTGCCAGGTGTATGCTGGCCACGGTCAGTCCCGAGGACCCCAGGTTTTTCCAGCACACCTCTCCCCACGGGGCACTTCTTGGAGGTGTTAGAGTGGGTAACGTCACAAATGACCACTGAGTAGATGCAAACCCCGTGGGAGGGAGTACTCGTCCAACTGGGCTTTCTCAA
>NW_006180204.1:0-371 GCF_000334495.1 Tupaia belangeri chinensis | reverse complement strand
ATAGACACCAGGCTGTTGTATTTTTTTAACTGCCAGAGAGCACATATACTTGGAGTGAGAGACACAGAGAGAAAGAGAGGGAGAAAACACCCACTCAATGGGATGTGGTCATGCCTTAATCTCTTCTCCTTTATTTCATCATACTGGCAGGATCTTGGGCACTCATGTTCAGATCCACACAGTGATTTTCAACCTGCCATGACCAGAATTTGAACCATGGTCAGCCATGTAAGATTCATCTCCCTTAACCACTGGGTTATGTGGCTGGCCCCTTTTTATTCAACATTTTACTGAGTAGGCCTTGGCCAGTATGATTAGAAAATAAAAGGAAGAAGAAATGAAAAGCATACAGACTGAAAGGAAGAGGACAG
>NW_006180203.1:0-371 GCF_000334495.1 Tupaia belangeri chinensis | reverse complement strand
TGAAGGAAAGCATGGGGGAAAAAAGAAAGAAACACAATTCAGATTGTCATTGACTCAATCGTCAATGAGCAACCCTTATTACATCTCTTCCAAGGGCAAACAAAAGGAATTTGCTGTTCCTGTGCCATAGCTATAACATTATAGAGAGCCTCATCCAGGCCACCTGAAAAATCAATGGATGCATAGGTTTTTACTATTTCCTAAATGGTGCTTATCTACCACCCAGCAGTTAATGCATAAAACACTACAGCAAAGAGTTCTATGAGTGCTTTCAGCACTTACACCATTGCACACATTCTCCAATTTTAAGTTATACTACACGTGTGTGTATATACATATTTTCTTTCCTCCAATTAAATTCCAAATTCCAT
>NW_006180202.1:0-371 GCF_000334495.1 Tupaia belangeri chinensis | reverse complement strand
CCATGTCACAGTCCCTTCTCCTCCATTCCCCGCTCAGATTTGGGGCAACCATGCATATGTGTCCGGCATGTTTTTCAAGCTGCTACGTGGGGTACTCAAACCATGTCGTCAGCCACGTGGGGTCCACTCTGAGCACCTAGCTGGCCTGTAATCTCAGTTCTCAGTGCTCGCTCCACGCCCAACCCCGCACTGAGTCCTCTCCGTGGATATTTCTAACTCTCACCCCAAACCTGCAGCCCAGATGCGTGTGCGCATTTTATAGAAGGGAACTCGGAGGAGGGATGCCACTTCAGGAAGGGGCATAGTGAGTTCTTTCAGACTGAAAATCTACCCCTGGTGTCCCAAGGGTGGGTGGTCTCCCTGGCCTTGGG
>NW_006180201.1:0-371 GCF_000334495.1 Tupaia belangeri chinensis | reverse complement strand
AGAGGATGTCTGTGATCTCTACAGAGAGATAAAGAGATAAAAAAGAGAGTGAGAAAGCACCCCTCCCCTTTGGTACATGGTCATACCGCAGCCTCTTTTCCTTCATTTCTTCATCCTTTTGGAATTTTGGGCACTCACACACATTTAACATGGTTCTCAAGCCACTGGGGTCAGGATTAGAAATGCACAGGTGGTCACAGGTGGTCACAGTTGGTTATGTTAAGGGATCCAGTTCTCTTAACCAGTAGGCCGTTGGACCAGCTCTATTCTCCATGACTTTTTAAATGTTAAGTGAATAAAAATTGGGCCAGTCGGTAGCATGGTGATTAAGGTGGCTGAGTCCCACATGGTCCACTGCACAGTTCAAGTCC
>NW_006180200.1:0-371 GCF_000334495.1 Tupaia belangeri chinensis | reverse complement strand
ATTGTACTAAAATGTGGAAAATATTGTCCCTGTGATGACAATGTGGGTCTAAGAGTAGTGTCTTCCTTGGTCATCCTAAGAGACATTTTGTTGAAATTTATAGAATAAAAAAAGGTGAAAAAAGGCACTAAATTTAAAGACCCTAATCAATGTTAAGGGGAGCCAGCATAAGACATTGACTTAGTTTTAGAGAAGTCACAAGTCATCACAGGTTGAAAGTCTCACACATGATAGCCCAAGACTGAAAGCAATTGATCTCACTCTCAGCTCCCCCAACCCCTGTATGACAGGAAATCTTCATGTCCAAATATAGCCCTGGAGTGACAGTTTCCTAGGTTAATTCAGTGCAATAACATCACTGCGACTCACCT
>NW_006180199.1:0-371 GCF_000334495.1 Tupaia belangeri chinensis | reverse complement strand
ATATATAGACAGATGTATGTCTCACTGGATATGATAATACTGGCAAATATCCCTAGCTGTGCTTGGTGAAAAAGACTTGTATGCAATCAAACGTCCTTTCTACACTATTTACTCACAAATAGAAACTATTTTATTTGTGGCCACGGCTGTTGTTTGCAGAGTTGATTATTGAGCATAGCTTGTCTTTTAGCCTTCGAGGCCTTCTAAATGCCAGACCAGTTTTGTATATGCCAAGAAGCTAAAATTTGACCTGCACAAACAGAGAGCATGACTAAACACATTAGATTAAGATAGCACATTGAACTTAATCACAGGAGCCTGGCTGTAGCTGGCCAGCTCCACCAGTCAGTGGCCTCTAGGAGGCTGAAAGG
>NW_006180198.1:0-371 GCF_000334495.1 Tupaia belangeri chinensis | reverse complement strand
GGTGCTCCAACTTTACACAGTGCTGGCTGACTTGGCATGAGAAAACTAGATTGACTCCTCATCAGTATTGTAACTGCTGTTCTTCATGTGTGTGCAGGTAATTTCTACTGTGAAAGAACCGATTTTAAGTCTAGAGAGCAGTGAAATAAAAGTTTTTGGAATGCAGTGCATGTGGCATTGCACTTTGGGAGGTGAGATGTCAAAGGAATCCAGAGGTTGAAAATGACCACTTTAAAAGTAGCCTGCCATATTGTAAGCAATCATGACTCAAGGAGGTGGAACTGCAATATTTTTGGGGTATTAAAGTTTAAAAATCAGTGCCAGCAGATAGCCTAATGGGTACGTTGCTGAACTCCCACATGGCTGACCAC
>NW_006180197.1:0-371 GCF_000334495.1 Tupaia belangeri chinensis | reverse complement strand
GTAGTGCCCAAGGGGTGGTGCTGGGATTAAATGAGGTATGCATGCAAAACCCTCAGCACACAGTAAAAGCTCTGAGAACAAACACACAAACACAATCCCAGCTGCTAATTGTGGAGAGACCACGGTCTGCCTACCAGGGGACATGGTGAAGCTCAGAGACAGAGATTCAGAGAGACTCAGCTGTGACCTTGTCCCTGCAGTGGGCCCAACCATTCCATGGGGGCTGGGACTTCTCTTCATGATCCCGTAAATGCCACGGCCACCTGAGCTTCACCACCCTTGGACACCAGCAGCATGGAACTTGCAACCAGCATGGCTCAAGACGGGCCACTGGGGTTTCTTTATAATATTTTTTTGGAGAGGTTTTTGCT
>NW_006180196.1:0-371 GCF_000334495.1 Tupaia belangeri chinensis | reverse complement strand
AACCACCATGCCACCTGCTGGCCCTCTACTTCCTCTGCCTCAGAAATTTTCCCATACCCCTTTATAATCACCCCCCCCCCCAGACCCAGCTCCTAACTACCTCCAATCTGTTTTCTTTCTCTGTACCTTTTTCCTTTCCAGAGTATCATATGAATGGAACAGTATCTTTTGAGTATAACTTTTTATACTGATCATAACACTTTTTGTCCTTATCATTGTTTAGATCGGTAGGTACTTTCTTTTTAGTGTTAGTGATAGGTCACTCTTCATGGAATGGATGTGTCCCACAGTTCTGTTTTTCCATCACCAATGGAAGGACATTTGGACTGTTTCATTTTGTCAGTTATTAGTAAAGCCTCTATAAACATTCT
>NW_006180195.1:0-371 GCF_000334495.1 Tupaia belangeri chinensis | reverse complement strand
TAATTTTTGATATCCATCAAAGCCAAAGAGAGCGGGGGCTTAATGCAACAGTGAACAAATCTTCAGGTCTGAGAAGACCCTGCCCGTGACTCTTGGCGCTCCATGAGAAAAACAGAGGACCTGTGAAAAGGCCAGTGGGGCCTTTCATGTGTTCCTTTCATGTGTTCCTTGTGGGATCTTCGTGGGGGAAAGATGCAGAAGCAAATGAAAGAAGTAAGTCTTAGGAGACCATTTGGGTGGATCTTAGGTTTCTCAAAAGAACCAATGAAATTTCTCATCAGCAGAGGTTAAGTAGAAAAGATTCAGCTGAATAAAGTTCCACAGAAGAGTAGAAGTCTCAGATAAATAAAACTTGAAAAATTAAAATTAAA
>NW_006180194.1:0-371 GCF_000334495.1 Tupaia belangeri chinensis | reverse complement strand
CCACGCCACCTCCTGGCCCCATGGTTCTGCATTTTTATGCTGTAAACCTGGCTGAAGTTACTTGTAGCCACCTCAGGTGTCAAAAAAAATTTGTGTGTAGTTCAGGTCCAGCCAGTTTCAGACATCCGCGGCGAGTCCCAGAATAGATCCCACTTTGGATAAGGTGGGACTAGAGTATCACCTTCTGTCTCCCTCACTGGATTCCAGCTGTCTACGCTGGACTCAGGAACGGCGACCCTGAGAAGTCTGCATTTCATTCAAGGTGTTTGATCATGGGACCGACATGAACATAGTTAAACATTAAAGGAAGATAAATCTGGGACCAGCAGGTGGCTGATGGTTTAAGTCCTAGACCTGGGAGCTTGCTTTCT
>NW_006180193.1:0-371 GCF_000334495.1 Tupaia belangeri chinensis | reverse complement strand
TTCCTCGGAGTTGGAGGTGCTGACGGTGTTGGTGCCAGGCCTCCGGGCGCCCATGCGGGTGCCTTTGTGCTTGTGCATCGTCCTCGCCTGGAACCCCTCCTGCTGCCCTGTGTGCACACGTCCCCAGACTCTGCTCTGAGACCCTTTCCTGACTGCCGCCCGTCTGGGTGCCCTGGTCTGTCCTGCCGGCACACACAGCTCCAGCAGCTGTGATCAGACCACGTTGCCGGCGTCAGGGGCGAGCGTCGGTCTCTGTTCATGGCGACGGGGACCAGTTACCAGTTGTTAGAAAACGTCCCGCGGACAGTGCAGCATGGACAGCGCTCACTTGGGTCACCGGTCCATGTCTGGGTAGTGTTTGTCATTACAAG
>NW_006180192.1:0-371 GCF_000334495.1 Tupaia belangeri chinensis | reverse complement strand
TATCTATATCTATATAGATAGATAGATATATTATGAGCACACTCTCACTCTAGTTTACTACAGTGGGAGTTTCCACTAGAAAACAAACTGTAAACTCGAGTAACATATGTAAAATATTCAAACTAGGAATTCAGAAACCTGAGTTCCAGACTAAGCTCTGGAACTGAGTTCTGTTTCTTATTAGGTATGAGTTTCTTTTGACCTAAGATTCGATTTCTTCAGCAATCAAATGTGTAGAAAGATTAAATTATGTCAAGTCTTAGATTCTTTTTTTGATTTTTATTTTAATTCTTAAAATTTTAACTTATTTTTTACATTCAGTCACTATACATCACTACAACTTAAAAAGTGAATTTACCCAACATGAATAC
>NW_006180191.1:0-371 GCF_000334495.1 Tupaia belangeri chinensis | reverse complement strand
CATGGACTTGTCTTTTAATTTCATTAATTTTTCTATGATCTTTTTGTAATCTCATATATAACAGCATGAGAAGATCTCTTTATCTGTTTCTTCTGTGAGTGAGGGAAAGATACAGAGACCAGCATCGCCAGCATGGTCTTTACATCATGATCCACAGCCACCCCACCCCAGCATCAGCCAGCCCTGGATCATGGACCTACATATGTCTGCTGTGTACAGGGAGGTCTCCAGGCACAAATCTGGAGCCTTCCAATGTGGACAGCCTCACAGAATATTGCATTACTGATGTGCCCAAACCAAGCCCTCAGAAGGTCAATCAGAATTCCTCTTAAAAAGGAAACCATAGGGGCAGGTGGCATAGTGGTTAAGGG
>NW_006180190.1:0-371 GCF_000334495.1 Tupaia belangeri chinensis | reverse complement strand
CCCAAGATTATCAGAGAAATATAGAATATGACATTTAAGGACTTTTCTATATGACCTTTGCTCTAAATATACTCTGAAGTTTTATAATTATTATCTAGATATTTTCCAGATCACTAATTATCATAACTCTGTATTACCATGCTGTAATGTAATTCTTCCCCTAGTTCATTAATAATATTAGTTCAATTTGCTTAAAATTATTATTGAGTGTCCATCATATTTCCAGCAATGTTCTAGGCATTGCTTTAATAAGACGTTTACTTAAAAACTTTGGTAGTCAAGTTTGCATATGGAAGAGGCAGCATCCCTCTAGCATGAGTATGGGCCCTTGAGACACAGAGGAGGAAAGCCGGTATCTCAGCTTGCCACAA
>NW_006180189.1:0-371 GCF_000334495.1 Tupaia belangeri chinensis | reverse complement strand
TTGTCATGCATTGCTCATTCAGAGATGCTCAGCTAACTTGCCATAAGACTCAACTAAATTTTATGTATGAAAATATCTAGCATGAATGTTATGTATGATTGAGTGCACAAGGTATCCAGACAGCCTGTAAGCAGCTTGTAAGTCAGTATATGGATACCAGTTTATCTCAGACATATTCAACTCAAGGTAATTAAAAGTAATATGATTTGATATGTCCTTCCCCACTGTTATTCAAAAGAATTTAACAGAGCATGCTTTAAATTTTGTCTGATTCTTAATATAATAATTATGTAAACCTTAATGCCACTTAAAGACCAGGTAACATAGCTAACACATTTGCTTTACCTTCTAAAGGCCTTCTTTTTTTTTCT
>NW_006180188.1:0-371 GCF_000334495.1 Tupaia belangeri chinensis | reverse complement strand
AAAACAAGATTAATTTATATGAAGTTGATAAAAATAATAATTATTATTATTTTGGCCAGGAGAAAGACTAGTCAACCAAATGCTCTAGTTCACCTGATAGGAATATCTGCATAATGGAACTTCATGAACCTTAACGAACTTTGCTACTGTGACATATTTAGGAGACAGTCATTCAGAAGCATCTACCTCATGCTGTTAATCTTCTGATCTTAATTCTAGCAAAGAAAAGCATAGATGACAAGAGAATCCCGTTCTGCTTAGTAATAGCTATCAATATAGTATTCACTATACATCAGTAAAACTGGAATGCTGGATTTTACACCAAAGATTGGACTGTTAAGCCCTTGAGAGGATGATGACTACAGGTGAGT
>NW_006180187.1:0-371 GCF_000334495.1 Tupaia belangeri chinensis | reverse complement strand
GGGATCCAGCACCTTAACCATCATGCCACTTGGCTGGCCACCAAATAAAAAGAGTCTATCACATAATTCAGCCAGACGAGTTTGTCTAAACACCTAGAAGAGCGCAACACCTCAGGAACATGGACCACGGCCAGTTTCAGCAGTTTCAGAGGGCCTCTCTTCTTACCTCTCTCAGTGCCCTGGCTGTTCCTCCCACTCTGCTTTTGCCACCGGGATCACCTTGTTCTCCTGCATTGCCTTTTGAGCCTTGAGTACATTTCTCTGAAAGCTTCTTCATGATCCTCTGAATGACTCAAATATTCTTCTAGGTGATGTGTGCATCTGTGCCCCAAATCCTCATGGGATGGAAAAATGGAGGAGAAATGACTGTG
>NW_006180186.1:0-370 GCF_000334495.1 Tupaia belangeri chinensis | reverse complement strand
TCCAGCGTCTTAATCACTACACCACCTGCTGCCCCAAATATAGAAGACTTAATGTTAAACAAAGCAAGGCAGACCATGAAAGACAGGCACTGCATGGCTCCACTCAATTTATACCAGAAGTCTGTACTGTATGGCAGAAACGGAGACTGGGAGGTACAATAGCACAGGCAGCAGGTGCAGGTACCAGAGACCATAGGGAGGGTGTGGGTAACAGACAAGAATGGACAGTTATCTGTTAAGGATGATGTGGACGGTAATATCCTTGACTTGATTGACATGCAATGAATGTATGCTTTGAGAAATCATATTGTATGCTGCAAAGATGCACAATAATTAAATGTACATTTAAAAAGAAGAATCTTTTTTTTTT
>NW_006180185.1:0-370 GCF_000334495.1 Tupaia belangeri chinensis | reverse complement strand
AAAAAAAAAAAAAAGGAAGGATATACATTAATTTCTCAAAAGTTGCAATATTTATCTTGGACTCAGTGTTGAAATCATAACCATTGGAGATTAAGACCAGAGAAACAAAAATGTTTAATTCTTTAAGTACTATTTTTATATAGATAGATGTTCTTGTTTTTAGAAAATTACATACTGAAATACTTAGGAGTGTGCAGCTCATTGTGAAATGGTTCAAAAGTGGTAACAATATATATTAAGGCAGAGGAAATTAGAACAATGTGGCAAATACTAATAACTGGTGAAGGGGACACAGGTGATGTTGTGGATAAGGCGCTGGACACCCACGTGAAAGAACAAGGTCTGAGTCCCAGACTATCGGCTTGAAACT
>NW_006180184.1:0-370 GCF_000334495.1 Tupaia belangeri chinensis | reverse complement strand
GGGGCCATTTGGCAGTCCAGTGACGCTACCGCCACGCCATCTGCTGGTCCCAAATGAAAAGAGATGTAAGAGCCCGGCCAGCACCAACATTTTGAATGAGATGTCTTCCAGACGTTTCAGGCTCTTTACCATGAGACCTACCTGAAACTGAATTCTGCCTGGACTGCTTGTTGCTGTGTGACCTTCGTAAGTGGCCTGCCTTCTCTGAGCCTCAGTTCTTCAACAGTACCGTGGGGAGGGAATGGTGGTAGGATTCGCTGAGAAACGTGTGAAGTGTATGGCACATTGTCTGGTACACAGAAAGGCGTACTAAATGATAGCTTGGCCACGCATTATATTCTGTTTTTCCCCCTTTTATTAGGCTAAACAG
>NW_006180183.1:0-370 GCF_000334495.1 Tupaia belangeri chinensis | reverse complement strand
TCAGGGCCGAGCCACAGGTGCACACACTACCAAGTCACCCCTCCCCTGGTCACCCACACCATCAGACTGCTCAGGAGGCCACGTTCCTCCTGTGGGGACAGAGACAGGGGTGGGAGAGCCACTCATGGAGAGGCACAGACATGCCCAGCCCTGCAGCCTAGCACCCGAGGCAGGGCACTGGCCAGGGCAGCCCCTTCCCCGGTGTGTGCTGGGAGAGAAGGGAGCTGAGGATGGCAGTGGGGGTCGCCTCGCCCCCTGATCTGCCCTTGCCCCTGGGGTTCCCAGCTCCACATTCCCCGCCTGGCTCAGAAGCATTCAGTAGAACATTAGCCTGGGGAGGCAGCTTGGCACTCGGTCTTGGCTAAGATGG
>NW_006180182.1:0-370 GCF_000334495.1 Tupaia belangeri chinensis | reverse complement strand
TACACACTGCATAGGAAACAGCTTGTTTTATTGTCTAGATTGTAAACTCCATGAGGGTAGGAACTGTATCCTCAACTTTAGTAAAGTGTCTGGTGTGTGGTAGATACTTAATAATCACTTATGGAATGAATGAGTCACAAGAAAGGCATTAAGGACTTCTAGCGACTTTGCAGCTCATCATGATGGAATGTATGTAAAGGCTGAAGTAATTTATATTCAAACCTTTCTTCTTTGCTTTACTGATTTGTTTATTGCAGAAGGTGAATGCACTTGCCAGAAAAAAAGAGAGATTAAGACAGAGAAAGTACTCCCTGTGGGATGTGGTCATGCCATAGTCCATTCTCCATTTCTCTTTCCTGTCAGGATTTGG
>NW_006180181.1:0-370 GCF_000334495.1 Tupaia belangeri chinensis | reverse complement strand
CCCTGAAAGAGGCCAGAGGGAAAGGCTGGAACGACCTTCCCTGCAGCTTGGGCTTTCCCTGGGGCCTGGGGGAGTGGGAGGGCCTGGCTTCCAGGGTCCTGGTTCTGGGCTCAGAGGGGGCATCATCAAGACCCAGTGGGGTTGTGAAACTGAGCAGTGGTGGCAGCACCTCTGGATCCTAATCAGGGGGAAACAGGGCATTGGGTGAGAGAAGGGCAAGAAGCCTCAGCTGAGTGGGAGCATTTGGGATACGATTATAGCAGGGGCAGGTGAGGGCCTTTCCCTGCTTTCTGGGCAGGGAGTCTGTCCAACTGACCGAGGGGACCCACCCTGTCGTGGTCCTAGGGACTGACCTTGCTGTCTCCAGGTC
>NW_006180180.1:0-370 GCF_000334495.1 Tupaia belangeri chinensis | reverse complement strand
CCTGGCCTATGCTGATCTCTGCCCTTCCCCTGCCCATTCTTCAGTGGAGGAGGAAGGGCAACACACCGCCGCTGCCCGGCACATGACTGTGCTATGTGTGACCTCACTTAACACCTTATATTCTACCTCCCCAGATCAGTAGCCCCCCAACCTGGCCCCCTAGCCTCATTGGGACCTCAGAGGTTGGAATAGACAAAATCCAACTGCCTGAAGGTAGTGGGGCTCTGTAAGAATTCTCTTTCCACACTCTCTCCGGGAGAAAAAGGAAAGAAATTCCACTCTAAAAATCTGAACCCAAATACCCAGTGAGGATACTGCAATTCCACCCACAGTAGAACAGGAAAACCTGAACGGTGCTAACTCACATCAC
>NW_006180179.1:0-370 GCF_000334495.1 Tupaia belangeri chinensis | reverse complement strand
TTGTTTTGTTTTGTCTTGTTTTGTTTTGCTTAAACCTTGTATATCCCAGCCTGGTTGCCAGAGAGGTCTACAATTATGAAACGCAAACAGAAATATGTAAAAAGTGTCATAAGAAGCCTGGTCTTTTGAGCAAAATCATGGAGAAAACAGCACCCAAAAAGGACAGAAATGTTTTCACCATATCTGTTCTATTCCACATGAACAGCCTAAGGGAATAAAAGACCTGCCTCTTCCCCTGCATTAATCGCTAAGCAATTAGAGAGTAAAGGCAGATCTCTGCCCATCATCCCAAACCTACAGTAATCACTTTTACACCACACAATCATTGGTTAGTTCTATGGTTTCTGTCCATCAGTTTCCTTCCCCACTG
>NW_006180178.1:0-370 GCF_000334495.1 Tupaia belangeri chinensis | reverse complement strand
ATTCTCCTCTTGGGATTTTGAGCACATGCACGCATGTGTGTGCGCGTGTGCGCGTGCGCACTGAGGCTTGGTGCCAATTATAGATGTGTCACAGGATATAGTTCCTATGGAGTTGCTTTCTCTCTAGCTGGGTCTTGAGTGTTCTCTTACTGGAAACTTATTTGCACTGGCGGATACCCTCGTGGCTTTTCTCTGACCTGCGTTCAGTTTATTTCTGCCAAGACGTCCACTCTTTAGGAAGGAAGTTAGATCCAAGTGTATCAGTCAGGTGAGACACAGAGGGGGTAGCAAAACACATGAAATAACAGAGGCTGTTTACTACTTGCAGATGGCAGAGAGAAGGGGCCTCACGGTGCCAAGGTGAAGCAGA
>NW_006180177.1:0-370 GCF_000334495.1 Tupaia belangeri chinensis | reverse complement strand
CCACCATACCACCTGCCAGCCCCTGATTTTTCCCTTCCTTAATGTATCCTGAATATAGGAAATTTATTCCAAACTGAAGCTTTTTCATTGTTGCCATTGTTTCTCTGATCTGTTTCTAGTTAGGTTAGCCTACTTTATCCAAAATGCATATGTTCTCAATCCATGATTCTGTTGCATCAGCTAAGCTTAGGTTCCAAAAGAGGGAGTCCTAATGCCCTGGATTGTGATGAACCCACTTCCAAGAATAAAAAATAAAAATTTGGAAATTGAAACCCAAGTATCAAAAATACCTATCCTTTGAATTCAATACAGTTACCCACTGAAACCAGTTCAACTATCAAAACCGGTTTGACCCTGAACTTAGTTAAGC
>NW_006180176.1:0-370 GCF_000334495.1 Tupaia belangeri chinensis | reverse complement strand
GCTTACATGCGCAATCTTCGTTCAATGGGAGTTTGAGGAAAGCAGGAGCTCTTTTTAAAAATGACACTGTGAGAGTCACTTCTTCACCAGCATTCCGGAGAACCTGAACCTAAAGATAAGAAAAATTAAAACAATGCAATTATCACTATGTCGGCACATGTGGTATATGGTTGCAAAACCTCAAAATGACTCCTTGTTTCTTTCACCTCCCGTTTTTTCCTACTGGTCAGACACACTATGCAGGTAGAGGAGTAGACCATTTAACATGGCAGTATGCTAGCCCCCCTGTCCAGCCTGGCCTCACTCTGCCGCCCCCTGCTGGTACTCAGTGTTCCTTCCATTCACATTTATTTAAATCTTCCTGAGGTGT
>NW_006180175.1:0-370 GCF_000334495.1 Tupaia belangeri chinensis | reverse complement strand
ATTCCTCAGGCTGTAGATGAGGGGGTTAAATGTGGGGCTTACAAGATTTCTGAAGATCTGAATTGAAGCATCAAATAAGGGGTTGGGATTGAGCTGAAGAAAGCACAAAGAATTGTAGTGAGGGCCACACACCTAAGCACGCATGGTGACACAGGCCAGGACTAGCTGCTCACAAACCTTTGGGCCAAAGCCTGATCCAGTGTTCCCTTTGGTTTCCAATGCTGTGGAGCTCGCATCTGTGTGGCAATAACATCCGCCCAGCTGCCCACTGTCATGCCCACCACCAGGAAGGCCACCGCCGTGAATTTCCTTCATGGATTGGGTGATACCGGTCAGTGGCATGGAGGTTAACATGCTGGATCCTCATGGC
>NW_006180174.1:0-370 GCF_000334495.1 Tupaia belangeri chinensis | reverse complement strand
TTATTTTATGATTTTCTATTTATACTTTATTTCTATACCTATATGTGTGGTACAGTAAGGTTTTACCTAGCATGCATGGCAAGTGTGACAATCAAATCATGAATATGACCATATACCTCATCTTCAACAAAGAAAATCATATTTTGTGTGCAACTTTGATTTTTACCATTTTTGTGTGCACTTTTGATTTTCTTTTCAAAGATAAGTACATAAGATACTCAATTCTTTTATATTCCATAAACTATTTGTCTTGTTTCAATGCATTTTATTCATTTTGGGACCAGCAGCTGGCATAATTGGTATGTCGATGGACTCCTATGCTGTCCACAGTGGTTTGAATCCTAGACATAGTGGCTTAAACTCATGCCAG
>NW_006180173.1:0-370 GCF_000334495.1 Tupaia belangeri chinensis | reverse complement strand
ATTGAAAAGCCTACAAACCCCTCAGTCTTTAAGACAGAAATAACCCTGGAATGTATCTGAAGTTGAGAAAGAACGTCACTCTTTGAAAATAGATTCTAAAGTTCAGGAATTTCCCCCCGACTTTTCTCAGTGACACTGGTAAGAGAAACAACAAAGAAAGATGTTCCTTAAATTCCTTTTCTGATTTAGATAAGACCTGCCTGAACATTATAAAGAACTTTAAGCATTCAAAAGAACTCTCTCACTTTGGCAGAATAATAACATTTTTAGAAATAATACCTTCATAATTATCATGTACAAGACATTCACCTGATAAGAATTCTGAGGACCAAAGAGATAAGCACCTTGGTCCCAGTCATATTGGAGAATC
>NW_006180172.1:0-370 GCF_000334495.1 Tupaia belangeri chinensis | reverse complement strand
GAAACATGTCTGTTTGTCTCCTGTATTCACTTTGTGAGGAGGGTGCCTGGGTGAGAGGCAGTATGGTGTGTAGTGATTAAGAGCCCAGGATGTGGAGCAGAGCTACTATTGAAATTCCAGCTCTTCTGCTGAGTGACTGTGACGTTGGACAGGGTACCTAACCTCTCTGAGCCTCAGTTTCCTCAGTGCTAAGCTGGTCATAAAAGGACTTACCTTATGGGGTGATTAAATGCTGTACTGCTGTATGACCTTGGTCATGTCACTTTCCCTCTGTAGGCCTCAGTGTGCTATGTACAGAACAATAAGGTCACATAGATTCTCTTTACCTGTCCTTCAACCTCTAAGGTAATGAGAAGAAATTCTTTTTTTT
>NW_006180171.1:0-370 GCF_000334495.1 Tupaia belangeri chinensis | reverse complement strand
ACTCTGCCCACTCTGGGGCTTGGGGCTCTGGCAGGCTTCCGCGCACCTCTGTCCCCTCCTCCCGGCATGTTTCCGGGGGCCATCGGAGGAGAAGAGGCGCGGCCTCGCGGGGCAGGTGCAGCTGCAGCCCAGGTCATGGCGAGCCCCCTTCCATGCCCACTCGTCCCAGGGGAGGGTGCGTGTCCCCGAGCTTAGTCCCAGGTCTGGTGTGGACCGAGGTTTCAATGTCCTTCCCTCTGGCAGGCACGTCCTGAAACCTCGCTGTGATTTTATGACCTACAGAGTCCCGAGGGCATGGCGAGCAGCAACGGTCCGAGGGAGGCCCCCTCATGCCCAGTAAGCAGGTCAGCGGCAGCCCTCCCCGCCCCCC
>NW_006180170.1:0-370 GCF_000334495.1 Tupaia belangeri chinensis | reverse complement strand
CTGGGACTTGAACTGCTGTCGACTATATGGGGGAGTCCAGTGACGTGACCATGACATCATCTGCTGCTCCTGGTGATTGGCTTCTTTCGTATAGCATGATGTGCTTGAGGTTTATGCATGCTGTGGCATGTATTCAGTACTTCATTCCTTTATGTGGCTGGGTAATATTCCATTTTCTATATATAGCACATCTTGTTGACCCATTTGTCAAACGATGGACATTTGGATTGTTTTCAACATCTGGCTGTTATGAGTAATGTTGCTATAAACATGTAGAAAGGGACATTTGTTTTCAGTTCTTTTGGGTATAATCTTAGTAGTGTCTCTGAGTCATATGGTAACTCTACCTTTTATCTTTTGAAGAGCTTCT
>NW_006180169.1:0-370 GCF_000334495.1 Tupaia belangeri chinensis | reverse complement strand
AACAAAGTTCAGAACTAAACCCAAGTGATCCCAAGCTCATGGTCTTACTCACGATGCCCCCTGGAGTTCAGGGGCAGGAAGTAACCTAGTTACTTCGTCATACTCACGACTGAGATAAGCCTCCTCAAAGTCTCCCCAAGGGTCCAAGTAATTCCGCCTGCGGGACTAAGCCAGTGGTGGGGATTCAGTGCTCACAGCTGCGAGTACCAAACTACGAGCCAGGCAGACTTTCAGGAGGCTTCTCAAAGTCTTCCTCTCCTGCTGTGCTGATGCTTCCCAGCACCCCGACCACTGAGCGCCCACACGCATGTGGCCCAGGCTTGGTGCAGTGATCCTCCTTGCCCTGCTTCTCCGGCTGGTATCCGTCTAG
>NW_006180168.1:0-370 GCF_000334495.1 Tupaia belangeri chinensis | reverse complement strand
TTGTGAAGCTCAGACCAGGACGAGAGGAAGGCAGTACTCACATCTGTCTGGACCATCTGAGGCCGCTGGTTGCGGATTCGGGACACGAACTCAAAGACGTCAACCTTCTGCTCGGCATGCATCATGTCCATCATGGCGTCGATCACGATGAAGGTGCCTGTCCGGCCCACACCCGCACTGCGGGAAACAGAAAGACACCAAATCGTGGATCACGTCCCCCTAACATAAATGCCAGGGCCTCAACCTGCACACCAGGAAATGCCTCTAAGTTACTTTTCCTTAGTTAATAAAGAGCAAATCCTCAGTGAGGCCACCAGGGGGCGCTAGTAAACCGATCTCAAGTTCCTACAACTACAGAAACTGTTAAAAG
>NW_006180167.1:0-370 GCF_000334495.1 Tupaia belangeri chinensis | reverse complement strand
CATTATGCCATCTGCTGGTCCCCCACGTAGAAATGCTAATGCTCCAAGTTGATTTGCCTGCCTTTGGGTTTCCATTGACACAGCCATGTGCACAAACAGGCTCTTCCCCAACTGAAAGCTCTCTGTCCAATATATTCCAAAAGATGGGGCCCACTTTTGGAAAATAGAATTCACTCTAGCAAATTTTAGCAGAAAGAGATGTGTTCAGGGTTTTAAATGCCTTACAAAAATATCAGGAAATATGTATCCTCATTATAGATTTAGTGATAAACATTTCTGGAAAGATGGCTGACTCTCACATTCGTACATAGCAAAACCCAAGGAAATTCAGGAAATAAAAGTAATAGCAAGGCGGGGACCAGCAGTTAGC
>NW_006180166.1:0-370 GCF_000334495.1 Tupaia belangeri chinensis | reverse complement strand
TCTTCTCTTTATCCCCCAACTTTGCTACTTTTACTTGTCAAAGAAAATAAGTGAATAAGCTCCCCAAGCCATGCTATTTTTTTTTCTCCCATCTTATAAGTACCACTTCTCATTTTCTTCTAACAAACGTTCTGGAACTTGGCATTAGAAAGCTCTAGGGAGAAACACTTTTTAAAGAGCTCAGGCTTTTCTTTTTTTAATCTTTGAATATTTAAATGCCATCCCTCACCCCCCAAACCTGGTTTCTTACCTCATGGTTATAGTTAGAAGTTAACTTTCACCTCACTCTCTATTAATAGGCTGTAATTTCTCCATGATTTGGAAAGGTACGTGGTTTTGAGCCCAGACGCTAGGCTGGATTTTCAGCAGT
>NW_006180165.1:0-370 GCF_000334495.1 Tupaia belangeri chinensis | reverse complement strand
AAAAAAAAAAAAAGATTCAGAAGGTGGAGCTTGGCTTCATCAGCTTCCTCTTCTTTTTATAAAGTTTAAAAAGAAATAATCTCAGAAATGGTTTTAATTCCATGCTTGTTCAAAAGCTTTCTATAGAAACATTCTGCCTTTTCAGGAGTTGAAATGGGTTTGTCCTTGATAAATAAACAGATTTCAGCTAAATCTGATTTAATATCATGAGGCAAGGACAATCTGACCTTCCGTTCTTCCCTTGGGATTTTCCATAATACCGCCACTAAGAATAAATTTTCATTATCATTCAAAAGCAATCCATTATCATTTTCCTTGGACCTGGAAGGTGCCAACACAGCTTCTACTGCCTTTCTAATGTGTCCTTATG
>NW_006180164.1:0-370 GCF_000334495.1 Tupaia belangeri chinensis | reverse complement strand
TGAATGAAGAAATGTCTGTATGTACATAACATTGTTTTGAATGTTTTTCCTAAGGTACAGCCACTTATGGCCAATTCTCTCCCTTTCTTTGATAGAAACAGAACTTTTCATCGGGTTCTGCCTTCAAAAAGCAGGGGCTTGCCCTCTGCTTGCCACTTTCCCCCCTTCATACTGGCTAGAATGTTGACAAGGTGTTGAATGGTTATAGGCAGAGAAAGACAACCCTCTGGGGTAGGCAGAGCCACAGATAGAATGTTCTTGGATCCCTGTATTACACGGTGTAACTGAAACTCCCTCAGCCCACACTGTGCAGCCATATCAGTGTGTAAGAGAAACAAATGTCTATCTTCTTCCTTTTTTTTTTTTTTTT
>NW_006180163.1:0-370 GCF_000334495.1 Tupaia belangeri chinensis | reverse complement strand
TGAGAGGCATAACCTCTGAGGCAAGGCAGCTCCTGTTCTACCAAGGGGCCTCACTAGAGAAGAGCAGCTCTAAGTTGTTAGTAGGTGACAGAGCAACAGAGAGATGGTACAGGCAACTAGGGAAAGGGATGTGGCCAGGGCTCCCACAAAACCTAGCACACTGGGCTCTCTGTCACACAGAATAAGGGTTTAACTTATGATCCCCAGGGCTAGGGGTAGACATTGTACTGGTATCTGATTCACGTTTCAGAAATATGAGAAACTTGACTACAAAGAAGTCCAGACAATGAAGTAAAATAGAGCTAATTTTGGTCCAGCAGATGGTATAGTGGTGATGTAGCTAGACTCCCACATGGCAGACCACGGTTCA
>NW_006180162.1:0-370 GCF_000334495.1 Tupaia belangeri chinensis | reverse complement strand
TGTGCATAAACGGAATGTTCCGGCCATTGCCGGGCCCTTTGCTAAGAGCCTTCCTTCCACACAGCATCCCTTTAATCCTCCACAGCCCGAGGAGGGGGCACGTCCACTCAGAGAGGCTGAATCCCTTCTCCAAGGTCACACAGCCCTGTACCCTGGCACAGGCAAGACCCACGCCTGCTCCCGAGAGGAAGGATGGAAGTCACGTGGAATGGATCAGGGCAGGGCTGAGTGGCAACTGGCAGAGGACAACACCTCACCAGTAACCAAGCTGAAGACACTGCCACCCTGCCTGTTCCCTCTGCCCAGGTGGTTCCTGTTGGCATTGCCCTGGGCAGGGAGGCTTCCAGGAACTTTAGGCTGTCTGCCCTGG
>NW_006180161.1:0-370 GCF_000334495.1 Tupaia belangeri chinensis | reverse complement strand
AATGAGGCAAAAGCTCTGACCAGTTTTCTGCCTTCCTTGGACAAGCCCACTTTTCTTATATTTGTGTCACCTGAGCCTGAGATTTTTAAGACAGGTGGGCATGGCAGAAACTTGGCTTTTCATGACTCATTTGTTCCCAGAAAGTTATGGATATACCTCATTACCGCGTATGCCAAGGTAAATCCTCCCTTATGTCTCCAGCTTTGTAAGTTCTGTGCCCAATTTCCCTACCGCAAGGCTCCTGTGCATGCATTTCCAACAGTCGATGGCGCCCTGGGTGTTTCCCTTTGGACACGACACCTAGAGAAATGACTGCTCTGGGTTCTAACACTGGGCCTTCCCTGCACATCTCTTTCCTCAGAGATCCCCA
>NW_006180160.1:0-370 GCF_000334495.1 Tupaia belangeri chinensis | reverse complement strand
ATCATGTGTCCAGTGCCCCAGGAGTCTCTCGCTGCCGGCCTACTGTATTCCTCTGTTCTCTCCTTGCTCCTCTGCCCAGAATGTAGCCACTTATTCAGCTTTTCTGGCCTTTCTTCTTGGAGAAAAACCACATTGGGTATCTCTAGACCATCTTGGAAGGTCCCTCAAATCATAGGTTTTCATCTAATCATGGGGTAGCCACACCTCCAGTAGATACGATGCTCTGGACCAGTCCAGGATGCACTTTGGAATGGGCCATTTGTTCCCGAGGCCACACAGTAACTATCCTTAGAACTTGAAAGGATAACTCATCTTTCTCTCTCTTTTTTTCCTTATTTCTTTTATATATTTTTAAATTATTATTCATACA
>NW_006180159.1:0-370 GCF_000334495.1 Tupaia belangeri chinensis | reverse complement strand
CTCAAAGGAGTGAGGGCTGAGCCCAGCTTCCTGACCCAGTGCCATGACTGACGGCACATAGGGAGAGGGCTTTCTTCAAGGTCCCTCACTCTCTTCCTGCTTAGGTCCCCACACCGACAAGGTGTTTATGCCGAAATGACTGAGGGTGGGAAGTACTGGGAGCCAGGGACTCTTGGCCTGCTTGTCCCTCCCTCCTGCTCCTGCTCAGGTGCCCAGATGGTGGCCCTAGAGGGGGGAAGAGGGGCAGGTGCCAGCAGCCGTCCTGTGAGACCTCTAGGTGGGGGAAGGGAAGAGGGGGCAGAGGACTTAAATCGATCTTCTCCTATTTTCTGAAACCTGAACCTGAAGACACCAACAGGACAGGACCAGA
>NW_006180158.1:0-370 GCF_000334495.1 Tupaia belangeri chinensis | reverse complement strand
CTCTCTCTTTGGCAAGTACATGTACCCTATGTCGGAAACCTAAAACAAATAAATAATAAAAGATGTAGCAACAGATATATGTATTGATACAAAGGAGTTATGATAAACTTTTAAAAATCCACAAAGTCATGGCATGTATTTATAGGTTTCTAGAAAATGGTCCTTTGCAAAGATAAAATATGAGATGTGAAATTGGAAGCACTTGTGTTAACCAATGACCTAGGAGGTAGGAGTGTGGCATTTTGATCCTACATTCCATTTTGCATTCATGATAGGTCGTGATGATTGTCTCGCCAACAACCAACACCACCACCACTAGCATTGTGCTTTCAAGTCAAATAGTAATGGGCCTTTGCTGACATAGAATGGA
>NW_006180157.1:0-370 GCF_000334495.1 Tupaia belangeri chinensis | reverse complement strand
TTAGTGTGGTAGTAGTGTCCCAACTAATGAATCAATCTGACAAACCTATATTGATCCATTGTTACTAAATAAAGTATAAACTTTATTGATATTTCTTTAGTTTTGACCTCATACTCTTTTCCGTTCCAGGAGCCCATTTAGGATGCCAGATTATATAGTCATTAGGCTCCTCATACCAGTTTTTAAAAATGTCTTTGTTCCTGTTGACCTTGATAATACTGAGGATAAAGTTGAGTGTTTTGTAGAATGTTTCTCCATTAGGATTTGTCTGACATTTTCCTCATCATGGTACTGGGCTATGGATTTGGAGGAGGAGAATCACAGAACTAAATATCGTTCTCATTATATCATATCAAGAATACTACTACCT
>NW_006180156.1:0-370 GCF_000334495.1 Tupaia belangeri chinensis | reverse complement strand
ACCACAGGGCCCTGACCACGTGAGCAGACAGCTGGAACCACAGGGCCCCAACCACATGAACAGACAACTAGGACCACAGGGCCCCGACCACATGAGCAGACAGCTAGGACCACAGGGCCCCAACCACGTGAGCAGACAGCTGGGACCAGAGGGTCCCGACCACGTGAGCAGACAGAGCTGGGACCACAGGGCCGGCTGCAGCTCAACCATGTGAACAGACAGAGTTGGGACCACAGGGCCTTGACCACGTGAGAAGACAGCTGGGACCACAGGGCCCCAACCATGTGGGCAGACAGTGCTGGGACCACAGAGCCCCGACTACGTGAGCAGACAGAGCTGGGATCACAGGGCCCAACCACAGCTCAGACCA
>NW_006180155.1:0-370 GCF_000334495.1 Tupaia belangeri chinensis | reverse complement strand
AAAAAACATACCTTCCTAATGATGTATTTAGTATTTAGCAGGCTCCTATCTTAACTGTCAGTAGAAATTCCTGAACAAATCACTTGTTTATTTAGTGACTGAACTTTACCACATTATGGTGACAATTATAGGTCTGCTCTATTAGGTAGGTTCACATCAAGCCTCATCTTAAGACTTGATGCAGTGCATTTGAGTAACAATGAAAGACTGAGACATTTTGAAAGGTCTGCATGTGATTAGCGTATGTTTTAGTTTTTTATTTTAAAGAAATATATTATTTTTCAAAATTAATTTGTCCATTTTCTCTTCTGAATTTTGGTAATTCATAGAACTACACACTCATTTGAAAAGTGGATGGAACCATTCATAT
>NW_006180154.1:0-370 GCF_000334495.1 Tupaia belangeri chinensis | reverse complement strand
TGAGAAAGAGACAGAAAGAGGCAAATAGAGAGACAGCACCCCTCAGCAGGGTCTTGATTTACCTTCAGCTAGCGCAGTCATGGGCACAGAGATGCCTGCTATACTTAGAGGACTCTGGATGTAAATTGGGAACCCTCTCGTGTGCTCTGGCCTCTCAGAACATAGCATTTCACTGCTACACCACGGACCAACCCTGAGAATACTTTACTCAGTTCATTTGCCCATTTTTTAAATCAGGTGATTGATTATATTTTTGCTGTTTAGTTGTTTTGAGTTTGTTGTATAGTCTGACTATTAAGTCCTCATCAGTTGTATAATATGAAAATACTTTCTCCCATCTGTAGGCTGTTTCTTTAGTCTGTTTTTTTTT
>NW_006180153.1:0-370 GCF_000334495.1 Tupaia belangeri chinensis | reverse complement strand
CCACCTGTTCCCACCCTCCTAGGGATATGGCAACACCTCCTCTTTCCTTGGAGGCCTGATGAGCCTGGCCCAAGCCCACCTACCACAGGCTTCCCACAGAGAGACCAGGATCTCCACAGGAGGGTGCAAAGGCCCAGGAAAGGATGCCATGCCCGTGTCGTGGGGAACAGAGGTGAGATGAGCCAAGAACCCGACAGTCCCAAGGATCTGTGGGGTTGTGGCAGTTTGTTGTTGCAACCAGGTGTTGATTGGGGTGGTTCAGGTTGGGGCCAGACATGGCTGGACGCCATCACCAGGAAGGTTGCCACGTTCATTCCCAGGAGGGCCCGGGGCTTGGAGTAGCCCCTCAGCCATGCTTTAGTGTGGCTTA
>NW_006180152.1:0-370 GCF_000334495.1 Tupaia belangeri chinensis | reverse complement strand
AAAAACAGAGAAATAGCACTCCCAGTAGGGTCTTCATGCCTCCATCCACCCCTGGCCTTAGCCTCAGCTAGCCCTGGGTCATGAGAGGTCTTCCGACACTAACCTTGAACCGTCCCAGGTGGGTCAGCCTCACAGAGTGTCACAGTAGTGCTCTGTCAACCTCTGATCTTACCGGAATTTTCTGGAAGTGAGCTCTATTGATTTCACTTTAGTTTTTACTCTAACTGTATGACATTGAGAAGTTTCTTTTCTTTTTTCTTCATATGGGCCTCTATATGGTGAGAATATGTAAGCAGTACTGAACAAGTTGATAATTCTGTATGTGCTCTATACAACACGGGTGTACATTTGTGCTATTTAAAATATTCCA
>NW_006180151.1:0-370 GCF_000334495.1 Tupaia belangeri chinensis | reverse complement strand
TTTTTTCAGTTTCAGTTTAATGACTGAGTTTCTGTCATTTACATCACAGTCTTTCCTTCCAGCCCGTCCATGAGGGAGGGAAAATGCTGTCGTTTTTTCCTTTTAACTTTTGATACCAGTTTTCTCATGCAACAATACAAAAGTTCCTCGTGAACTTGGCAGAATAATATAAGCAAGGACCCAGAACCCACTCAGGACTTACACAGACCACGAGTGCCCACGATGAAGTGCATCGCACTATCCTCGGTGACACTTCTAAAGGAGGACTGCCTAATTAGTGAGGACTCCTCTCTAGGACCAAAGCAAACCACGCTGGTCAACAAGCCCCTACCCCATATCTCTTTGATATTATTTTCCATGAGAGCAGGAA
>NW_006180150.1:0-370 GCF_000334495.1 Tupaia belangeri chinensis | reverse complement strand
CAGGAAGCTATGTTGAAATCCTATTCCCTGGTCCTTTTCCGATTTAACCAAGTTAATATAAGGTTGTTAAAGTGGGTCTTAATCCAGTATTCCTGATGTCCTTGTAAACAGAGGGAAGCTAGCAGAAAGACGTACTGAGAGAAGTACCACTTGGCAGTAGAGGCTTGGAGTGATGATCTGCAAGCTGAGGAAAACCGAAGATTGCTTGGCTAACCCCCAGAAGTTCACCAGAGGCAAGGGAGGATCCTCCTCCCACAGGTGTCAGAGCTCGCATGGCCTTGTTGATACCTTGATTTGTGGACTTCAGGCCCTTAGAACCATGAGACTATAAATCTCTGTTCTCTTTCTTTTTTAAGAATTATTTAATTTA
>NW_006180149.1:0-370 GCF_000334495.1 Tupaia belangeri chinensis | reverse complement strand
GTTTGAATCCCGGCCCCTGTGGCTTGAAAAATGCACTAGGTGTGTGTGGGTGTATGTCCCTAATCTCTGAAGGATGGAGAATGAGGGATAAGGGATGTGGCATGACCATTTTCCACTGGGGGTTTCCCCCCTTCTCCCCCACCCCATGTCTCTCTGGCATGCACATGTGCCCTCTGGAAATTAAACCTCCCACCCCCCAAAAAAGAGTTCTCAAGGGAAAGCAGAATTGAACACACCTCTCCCTCTTTCTTCTCCAGACTTGGTCACAAAAGCAGAAATTTCTACCTACCCATATGTATTTCATGTGGTTTAGAAAATAAAATTCTTCGGGCTAGTAGATGCCATGGTGGTTAAGGGCACTGGATTCCCA
>NW_006180148.1:0-370 GCF_000334495.1 Tupaia belangeri chinensis | reverse complement strand
CCATTACACTAACTGCTGGTCCCAATCATTCTTTTCTTAAAAATGCACTTGAAGACATGTTCTTTAATCCAATAGAATTGAAATACATGTATATATTTTTATATATTACATAAATAATATATAACATACCTGATTTTTTACATTTCATGTCCTACACATTATCTATCTTCCATGAGTAGATCAGAGCTTGGTTTGCAATAAAACTTGATAATTACTTGTTGAATGAGAGTTTGAATACAACTCTGGTCAACCGGTATGAGTAAGTTTAAGAGAAATAGCCCTTCAGTGGATCAGTATACTGCAAACGGTAGGGCTTTGCAAGGTAGAAACTAATCCACTTTATGGGGCTGGAAACTGGCATGGTGGTTAA
>NW_006180147.1:0-370 GCF_000334495.1 Tupaia belangeri chinensis | reverse complement strand
AATAAATAAATAAGACCCACTCTTTATAGCAACAGTTCTGTAAGTTGTTTTAATACCAACGACATAGCCTTGAGGCAGTCATTATCTTTGTGGGGTTCTGGCCCACATCTATAACCTGACAATAAATCAAAACATCAAGGCTCTTTTAGCACTACTATTTTAGTATTCGAAAACTTCAGTGAGTAATAAAAGGCAGGGCACGACTTAAGAGAGAAAAATGTATTTGTTAGATAAAAGACAAACTCGCAAGGGCTTATTCCGTAATGGACGGTTAATGAAATTAGTGATCAGCACAGCCATGCCAGGATGACTCTTAGGAGAGTTAACGGAAGATGATACGGGTATTAGGGAATCTATCTGCGCTGATTAG
>NW_006180146.1:0-370 GCF_000334495.1 Tupaia belangeri chinensis | reverse complement strand
CCATGCTACCTGCTGGCCCCCTACCATAACTACTTTATTAAACAAATGTAAATATAGTTATAAAGACATGGACAGTATTTACATATCACATATTTGAAACCAACAAACTAATTTTATGTGTGTTGGTTTTGAGTGTGAAACCTGTAAAACAAACAAACAAAAAAGAAAAACATGAGGAAAGCCACATAGATGATGAGGTTTACAGGACACTGAAAACCCAAATCTTGCCTTAAGATATTCATTTTGCTCTAGTGTCATGGGGCACTCCTGGAATGTTATCATTTTGCTTTTATACCTTTGGATGAAGCGAGGTCTCCTTGAGATTTCTTGTCAGAACCAGACATTCCTGGAAAAACAGATTTTTTTTTTT
>NW_006180145.1:0-370 GCF_000334495.1 Tupaia belangeri chinensis | reverse complement strand
TTATTATCAGCTGCTACTAATTCTTTTATATTGGTAACTAGTCAAATGTTTCCAGTTTTCAATCTAGGAAGGTAGATTTTCCTTCATGGAAATATTAAATAGTTCTCTTATGGCCCTAGGATTATAGACATGATCATAGAAAGGGTGTTGTAGTTGGTTAATGGAAAAGACTGTTGATGTAATGTTATCCTTTAATTTATTGTTGAGCCACTCAAAAATGATCAAAAAGTCAACTTGTCTTATAGAATATAATTACCTCTACATTCTATCCGTTCTCTCTTCAGGAAAATTTCTAATTATTTTCTTATTTTTTTCTACACTCCAGGATTCACTACTATTATTAAGAAGTATATGGAAATTTGGGACCAGT
>NW_006180144.1:0-370 GCF_000334495.1 Tupaia belangeri chinensis | reverse complement strand
GCACACAGGCCCATGTACCCAGCATGTTTCTTAAGGTACCAGGCCTGGGGCTTGAACCATTCAGTCGGTCATGTGCAATCCAGATGCCTAATTACCATGCCACACTGGCATGGAGCATTCATTTCTAAAGACTGAATAATGCTCAGTTGTATGAATGTGCTATACTCAATTGAACCAATCCAGTAGTCCCGGATACTTATTTCAAAGCTACGTCGTTGGATTGTTTGACTCCCATAGGATCGCACCAAGTGACACCCGACATGCACCTCCCATGGGTTATGCTGCTTTTAAAGAACAGTTTCGAAAGGTTGCGTTGTAGAGGTAGAAACGGACTCCACCTGCGTCGTCCCTGAGGTAGGACCAGATCATC
>NW_006180143.1:0-370 GCF_000334495.1 Tupaia belangeri chinensis | reverse complement strand
GTCCTGCGTCTCTGCACCACCAACAGAGTGCAGATCACTCACCATCGGGGCTGTCCTGTGCACTGAGGACGCCCAGCAGCACCCTGGCCTCTGCCCACTAGATGCCAGTAGCTCTCTCCTCTGCGGTTTTAACAACCAAAAATGTTCTCAGATGTGGTTAAATGTCTCCTGGTATCACAACCATCCCCTTGGAGAACCACTGGTCTAGACACTCTGGGATGAAGAGATAGGCCCCAGGATGAAGCAGCATTTCCTAAGTAAGCCCCATCTTCAGGGTTGGAGTGGGCAGGATTGAGTTAGAGAACTATAGAATTTTAAAACTGGAGTGGCTTTAAAGATCAACTTTTTTTTTTAAAGAGATTTTTGCTAT
>NW_006180142.1:0-370 GCF_000334495.1 Tupaia belangeri chinensis | reverse complement strand
AGGAATTTAGCACAATTGGAGATTACAGGGCTGTGGGCTGGGATTTCTCTAATCCAAGCAGGCTATTGGGGAACAACTCATAAAGTATGTGTTCTCTTGGTGAAATGCTGTTCTCAGTAAAGAATCTCTGCGGTGTTCTGTTGCACTTTAAGTTTCTCTGCTGTCGTAGATGTTTATCCAGTAAGTTGGAAAATTTCCCCTTTGTAACACAGTTGTTTCAAATCGTGAGTATCTTCCTTATTTCCACCTGTACCTGGTATCTGAAAGAGAGAGGGAGAAATGAAATGTGAGTCCTTGTCAGGTTTTGTGAATTGCTCAGCCTGGGGGTGTGGGTGGGGGTGGGAGAAGATAGCCAAAGGGTAATGGAGGC
>NW_006180141.1:0-370 GCF_000334495.1 Tupaia belangeri chinensis | reverse complement strand
AAAAAAAACTATAATGGAGGGGACATCAGATGGTGTAGCAGTTAAGTCACTTGACAAAACAAGATACTAAATGGAGAACCAAATTTCATACTAAACACAAAAACTGCTAGAGATTATCCAACTTTTTATTAGTCTACCATTAGGGTAAAAAAGCCACTTCTTATTCTATTTTATTCTACTATCCACTCCCCAAATGAAAGGTGAATCACATTGCGTACATAGAAACTATTGTTATTGAAGTCAGTTAAACAACAAAACAACATCTATCTTTGTTCTCCAATAGCAAAATGTTATGACCTGCAACAAATTTCATCCAACATTGTGTTTGGTATCTCTAGAAACAGAGGAAACATGTTTTTTAAAGGTTTAC
>NW_006180140.1:0-370 GCF_000334495.1 Tupaia belangeri chinensis | reverse complement strand
GGGCTGCAGGCAGTGAGGGAGGAGAACCGCGCCGGGATCTCAGGCACAGAGGCTGCACAACTGCCGCCGCACGTGACTGCACAGTGTCTGGTGGTCACATCCCAGGGCCCCACCTGGAGCCCAGAGAAGGAAGGCGCGTATGGTGCAGGGTCCTCCAGCGCAGCCCTCCTCTGAGCTGCTGCGACAGTACTAGTTCTTTGGCCCAGCATCTTCCTTCTTGCCTTTTTCGAGGGTAACAGTGACCATAACACTGGTCGTCAGAAATCCAACTATTGCTATGGTGCAAAGTCACCACCCAAAAACATCAGATGAGAGTGTTCAAGGCCTGACTGTTACTGTCGGGCAGACAAAGAGGCACAGGCCGGGCCCA
>NW_006180139.1:0-370 GCF_000334495.1 Tupaia belangeri chinensis | reverse complement strand
AAGGGCACCATGTGCTCACAGAGCAACTCTGCTCAGCAAAGCTACTGCTCTTCCTCCCTGGAGGAGTACCAGGTGCTCTCCCAGTACTGTTTCCTGATGTTCCCCTGACGTTCTATAAAGGCTGAATTTTCCCCTATTGCTATGATAACATCAGTCCCCACTGTAACTCAGGAGACAGATTTTGTTCCATACAGAAATGAGGAAAGTAGGGCTGGCCCATGGCCTGGTAGTTAAGACAGATGGATCCCACATGGGTCAGTCTAGCCATTCTAGCCCTGAACTCAAAGATTTGAGAAACACACCAGATGTCTATACCCCAAATCCCAAAAGTAGGAGACGGAAATGGAGAAGGGATTGTGGTATGACCATG
>NW_006180138.1:0-370 GCF_000334495.1 Tupaia belangeri chinensis | reverse complement strand
GACAGGCTACACTGACCCGTTTTCTCTGAGCTCTGCGGCACAAGACCCTGCCGTGGCGTGGGTACCTTCCCTACTCTGGTGGAGCTGTTACGTGGGAAACGGCGTGGAAGGCAAGCGGGATTGGTTCTTTGGAGACCCTGAGTACTCCCAAATTCCCAGGGAGAACTTGCGTGTGTAGGGCATAGGGAACGGGGCAGGCTGAGGACACGCGTGACGGAAGGCGGGCAGAGCCGTGGGAGGGGAGGACTGAGAAACCGCCCGACAGCAAAGTACCCAGGGAAGAGGGGTTAGAGACCATGGCTTCACAGAGATAAATGATGACCAGGCAGAAGAGAGATGGAAGAGAAGATGTGTACACACAACACACGCA
>NW_006180137.1:0-370 GCF_000334495.1 Tupaia belangeri chinensis | reverse complement strand
CATAGCCAATACGCCAACTGCTGGTCCCTCACTAGTTCCATTTTTCAGATGATATTCAGGTGTGCTATGGTTTAATAAAGTTTGAAAAGCATCTTTGGTCACTTTCTCCATCCTTCCTGTTTCACTGCCGCTCACCGGATGCTGGGCCTTCACCCCCCACTTGAGGCTGACTTTCCTCCAGAACACAGAGATCTTCACACCAGATCTGCTGATCCCAGGTCTAATTCAGAGTTCTTTTCAATGTATCTACCACAGGACAATTTATAAAATTCTACTTTCATTCACTATTAGTAAAAGAGAGAATCCAACCAGAAGTGAACTCCATTTATTAAGGATTTAAGTATCTTTGTAAGTGTGAGTCTGAGTATTG
>NW_006180136.1:0-370 GCF_000334495.1 Tupaia belangeri chinensis | reverse complement strand
CTTGAAAATCACAACCAATAAATAAATAAATAAATGTGGTCTTTTGTTTTGTGTAAAATGAGTTTATTTAAAGCAAAGACCAATTCATGAATTGGGCAGCACTCCTAACCAGAAGAGATTCAGAAAACTCCGTTTACAACATGGGCAATGGGTATTTCTAGACAGAACGAGAAGACAAGTGTAGAAATAGCTTGATTGGTTATGGCCAAGAATCCGCCTTATTTGGACATGGCCTGCTCTGTGGGCTGCTTATGACTGGCTGAGATTCAGTGGTGTGTTACTCGCTTAGTGAGGGTTTTCAGTGTGTTTACGTATGAACTTACATTGTGGTTCTTAATGCGGGAATTCCATGTAGAGAGATCCTCAGGCA
>NW_006180135.1:0-370 GCF_000334495.1 Tupaia belangeri chinensis | reverse complement strand
CAGGTCCAGGACTCTAACCTCAGTCAGCCATATGGGAGTTCAGAGCATTAACTACCACATCATGTGCTGGCTTCTGTGAAGCTTTATTAAAAAGACACATAAACATACTTTATATGTATGATTTTAACTAAAATGTGCAAAGGTACACCTAGTCATCATCATTTTGCTGTTGGGTCAAGATCTTTTCTTTTAGTGCATCTACTGTAATGGAGTCCTGCCTTCCTTTTCTTGTACAAACTCCACTCACAGAAATACATCACCTACAATTTCCTGTTTCAGATTTTATCAAGTACAGCAAGAACTTTAAGTCACTTTTGAAGCAATCTAAGTACAGAAACTTTTAGTTTATAATTTTCCCCAGTCTTTTTTT
>NW_006180134.1:0-370 GCF_000334495.1 Tupaia belangeri chinensis | reverse complement strand
ACATATTTATAAATGCTGAGTGGTTCTAGGTACCTGGTATTCCCATTCCAGATGTCCTCCCTTTTTACTAAATGCCATAACCTTCCAATCAGCAACGGAGACCTTTATCACTGTGTCCATCAGGGCAGCTTCCTGTTCGTCCACATCTGAAATAATTTTAGACTCTTCTTTGTTCCCACTGGGTTTAAAGGTGCTTTCAATAAATCCGGCTCTAGTTTCCAAGTCTGGAATATACCGAAGTTCAAAGTGGCCAACACTGAAATTCCACCTTAAATTTACAAAGGCGTGTTTTAGAAATTTACATTTAAGTGAAGAGACCAAAAATATACAACTCCTTTAGATGGAAGAAGCAAATACTAAGATTGTATGA
>NW_006180133.1:0-370 GCF_000334495.1 Tupaia belangeri chinensis | reverse complement strand
CATAAATAAATTGCTCTAATTTTAGGATTTCTATTGCTTTAATTTTCCTCTGTCTCATGTTTATAACATCAGTATGGAGAAATAATATATTATATCTGTGTTTTTTTCATTTCTCTTCATCCCTTTGAAAGCAATCTTTATAACATTGCTATGTAGTGTGAGCTTTTTTACAATCTAATGTGATCTTTAGCATATGTGCAATTTAATTCTTAGTATTTTTAGTCGCTCTATTTAATCTCTGTATTTCACATTAATGGTTTTAGGTAAATTCATAATAAGTATATTCTCATACATCATAGTTTATCAACAATCTACCTTCTTTCTAGTAAACCTCTTATTTTTTAAAAAATAACCAGTCCTTCAAAAACAT
>NW_006180132.1:0-370 GCF_000334495.1 Tupaia belangeri chinensis | reverse complement strand
TAGACAAAATGTGTACTTTTCTGTACAAAGATAGAAACAATACAGTGACTCCTGGTGGCAAATCAAACCAAGCCAGAGTAATCTGGGGAAAAGGTCACTGGAAATAGTGACCATGGAAACAGTAGTGTGGTTTGAGTCAAATTCTGGAGCAACTTTTCTGCTAAGGTCATTGGATACAGAATCTGAGTGATGCTATACCACTCAAGGACTTAAAATGGTGAAAAGTAAATAAATAAGAAAGAAAAAATAGGTTTTTTGTTTGTTTTTTTTCCAATTGGTAGTCATAAATATTTGCTTTGGAGCTAAGGCGATTGGGTCAGACATGTGGCCTAGTGTTTAAAGGAGCCAGACCCTAAATGACTAACCATAT
>NW_006180131.1:0-370 GCF_000334495.1 Tupaia belangeri chinensis | reverse complement strand
CTCTCTCTCTCTCTCTGGCAAGGGCACACACACCCTATGGCAAATTAAAATTTTAGAAAGAGGACCAGCGAAGAGAAACAAGGGCCAGGCTGTTACAGACCTGGGAAGTCCCGTCTAGTGGCTCCCAGCACACATTTCCGAAGGCCTTCAAGTCCCTCCTACAGCGTGCCCAGTGCGTATGTAGGGGTCCAGTATGTATTTGTAGAAGAAGCAGTAAAGGAGAGTGGCACGCAGACCCGGCCCACGATGCTCTCTCTGAAGTTCCAGTTCCGTCATGAATTTGCTACAAGGCCCTGGGCGCGACGCGTAGCCTCTCTGCAAAGGGGGAGGGGCTGAGCAGAGTCACCGCAGGTCCCCGGGCTTGAGAAAG
>NW_006180130.1:0-370 GCF_000334495.1 Tupaia belangeri chinensis | reverse complement strand
GTACATGAGTGCCTAAGATCCTGAGAGGAGAGTAGAGTAGAAGGGATTGTGGTTGTGGCCATTCCCTGCCAGGGATGATTTATCCCTTTCTGTTCCTGTCTCTCTCTCTCTCCCTGGTAGGCTCACACACCTTATGGCAAACGTCTCTCAAAAAAATTATTTTGAAGTAATTTTATCGCTGTATCTGTCTATTTGCCAAAGGGCCTGTGTACTTCCCAGAGAGAAAGAGAAAAGCACCCCTAACTGTGGCATGGTTATGCCACAATTCTTCTTTCATTTCTCCATCTTGTCAGCATTCTAAGCATGAACTCAGCTGTGCCCAGTGTGCCTTTCAAGCTGCTGGGACTAGGACTCAGACTGTGGCCGGCCA
>NW_006180129.1:0-369 GCF_000334495.1 Tupaia belangeri chinensis | reverse complement strand
GTAGCCAGGAGTCAGCATAGGGGAACTGGTTAGGATGGCCTGGGGTGCCAGTAACCATATTGTATATGGCCCACATGGTGGGCATGTGTATAGTTCCCTCTGATGGCCATTCCACCTTAAAGGAAGGCCATTCAGTTTCACAGAGAGCTCACAACCTCTCTGGTTTTAATTAAACTCTATAATCACCAGAGAAGACCTTTTTAAATTTAGTCAGCATACAGTCCAGCAAAGTAGGCTTGGGAGACTAGGACTGGGTTTTTCTCATGGTTGTGCCAAGAGGTGTGGCCGAAATATCTATAATCTCTCCAGATATCAAAAGCTTGAATCTCCCAGAGTTCACGGGGGATTACTGGCTGGAGGAAGCTTTTC
>NW_006180128.1:0-369 GCF_000334495.1 Tupaia belangeri chinensis | reverse complement strand
AAACTGATAGAAATTTAATAGTAACACAATTTGGCCTATGTAAATGGCTAAGAAATACAGAAATGCTACAATAGAAAAGGACTTCTTTCCCAAAAAAGACCTGAAGTTTACTAGTGGTAGTAGGTATGGGGAGAAGGGAGTTACAGTTTGTGTTATTGCTTAAGTAATGCACAGATGCTCATCTGAAATTAAGTAAAAGTCACAATATCAGCTGTGCTTGGGTACGGCTCAGAACATGTATGGTGAAGTGAGATAGCTGGTAGATACTCCAGTGTGGTTCAGTTCAGCTAGGTGACGTTTTCTGGATTTACTCATGTTTCTTCAGACAAAATTGTACATAAGCAGGACCAGCAGTTAGTGTAATGGCTG
>NW_006180127.1:0-369 GCF_000334495.1 Tupaia belangeri chinensis | reverse complement strand
ACCGTGTGAAGCCAAGTTAAAGAGAGAATGGATGTATTCACGAGGGGAAAGAGGCTGGGCTACCTTGCATAGTTCATGAGATCTGGAGTTCAGTGAAGACAGAGGATGCACTCCGCGGTGAAATGCCGATGGATGTGGCGGTTAGCAGGTCATGAAAAATGTTCATTTTGCCTTTCAGCGTTAAAGAAAATCATGCGAATTATGGAAACGAATTCGAGCTTTTACTCTTATCTTCCAGATTTTGTGGACGGTTTATCTACAATACTTTCTGTGTTATGCTAACCCCTACTTCCTTAGCTCTGTTCAAATATAGCTAATCACCCAAGTACCTACGATATTCACCCCAATAGATGCTGCGCAGTGAACTGT
>NW_006180126.1:0-369 GCF_000334495.1 Tupaia belangeri chinensis | reverse complement strand
TGCCCACCCCGTTTGTTCATTGCTTTGTCTGTTCTGTCCACCTACAACGTGCCCGGTACCATTCTAGATTCCGAGGGGATGACCAGGAACAATAGGTTAAAAGTTTCTGCCTTTGTCAGGCTGGACTTATAACGAAGAAAGGACCGATGGCCGTCCTATGTGCAGGGCGATGGGGTACCACTTCTCATCCTCCAGGATGGCCGTTATCAGAAAAGCAGAAAATAACAGGTGTCGATCGAGGATGTGGGGGGATTGGGACCCCTGTGCATTGCTTGTGGGAATGTAAAACGGTGTGGCTTCTTTGGTGAATGCTATGGCAGTTCCTCTAAAAATCGTACAGGTGGTTAAGGCAGCTGGATCCCACCTGGC
>NW_006180125.1:0-369 GCF_000334495.1 Tupaia belangeri chinensis | reverse complement strand
ACTACAGATGCACAGATAACCCACAATAGGGTCTTCCTGCTGCCATGAACCTGTAGCTTAAGCCAGTCAATTGGACACATGTGCATGTACCTGCCTGGGACTTGAAGCCAGGACTTTCCCTGTGGCTTCAGCATCATGGTGCATTGATACTATGCCAGTGCAGCTAGCCTGTTACATATTCAATACAATTGTATTTTGAGTCCTTTACAAAAATTTTAAAGTGTATCTTTATGTTGTTTATGTTCTGCCCTAAGTGATTAGGTTTTAATTTAACCAAAAGCTTATATTTTTTCATTTCCAGACATAGACACACACATGCAATTTCTTTTCTTCTTTTGTTTTCGGAGAGGCTTTTTGCTATAGGGTGCG
>NW_006180124.1:0-369 GCF_000334495.1 Tupaia belangeri chinensis | reverse complement strand
GGAAACTTAAAACGCCAGAAAGGAGAAAGGTAATTGAAAATCGGACATCACTGTAATTCCTTCATCATGCATGATTTTCAGTTATAACCAAACCTTAGAATAGATTTTTAATTTCAGACTTGTTGAATTCAGCTAGAAGTCATTACAGAATGATAACGGAGCTAGATAGGGCAGGTAGGTGACGTCTTTGGGATCCTTTACTTGTCTCTGTCCTTTGACAGCTTTTCTTCATGCGCCTTGGGAGGACCCCGCCATTTAACACTACCGTCTCCCCGTTTTCTACCCACCGTCCAATTCTGGGAGAGAGTGAAGGTTCTCACTTCGCTCCCACCGTCACCTCGTATCACCTTGCCTCGAACGTTTTTCATC
>NW_006180123.1:0-369 GCF_000334495.1 Tupaia belangeri chinensis | reverse complement strand
TAAACTTGTACTTTAATTTCATTTTTTCACAGACTTTTTAAACTTCCCTAATACTAGCCCTACAATTGGATTACAAGCTCCATATATACTGTGGAATGGTTTTTTAGTCATTAGTTCATACCAAGTAGCTATAGTGGTGTAGCAGCAATGTAGTATGATCTCAATGTTTGTTGAATGGACAAATGAATGGATGGAAGATGATGGAAGTTTCTCTCCTCCTGTGTGCTTTATGATTACTACTTTGGTTATCACTGTTTCACATTACACTAAGAGTTTTTAAGGCCAATTGTTCTTTGAAAACAAAGTAGTTATTGGGTCATTGGAAACGTCATGATCCCTTTTTGCCTAGAAAACTACGTCATGACTTTT
>NW_006180122.1:0-369 GCF_000334495.1 Tupaia belangeri chinensis | reverse complement strand
AAAAAAAACTTAAAAAAATAGATATTAGAGATCCAATTGCAATTCAATATTGATGGATTCAAAAACTTGCCACAGCATCTCAAAGAATATATGCTATGATTTTCTCCTGGGAATGACCTCACCAGGACCCTTAACAACAGAGTTGTTCAATAGACTTTGACAACAACATAATATTTGGTTGTGTTTTCATGTGAACTGGAGTTGAATGCCTTCTCTAAAATGTGATGGCAGTTGGTGTCCACAGGAATGATGGAGAGAATTCTGTGATGCAGACTGTAATGGGCAGGGCATGGTCCCCACTGACAGAGTCTGCAGTATCCCTGAGGCAATGTCACACTTTCTGGAAGGAGCCATGGATGTGAGTGCACC
>NW_006180121.1:0-369 GCF_000334495.1 Tupaia belangeri chinensis | reverse complement strand
CAAGGCTGTCTGATGTCAGGCAGTGAGACAAAATGCCCTTCGGGGGTCCAGGGAATGTAAAGGGCTTAGAAGGGCTTTGAGGACCTGGGATTTTTTCCTGAGCAATATGCGGTCGAGTTTGCCTTTCACCTCGTTCCTTCTTTAGCCAACCATAAATTCTTTAAAAAGAAATAGGTGGATGTTAGGAAGGACTTCCTGAAGGTCAGCCATGATACAGAAGGCTTAGGGAGCCTAAAGAATCAACAAAAAATTAAGTAGGCATTTCTGTAAGTCTGAGCTATCTTTCTTACATTCTAGTGTTTCTTTTTTCTCTTGTTTATAGCTTATTTTTTGGGGTCATCAGGTGGCATGGTAGTTAAGGGTGCTGGA
>NW_006180120.1:0-369 GCF_000334495.1 Tupaia belangeri chinensis | reverse complement strand
TCATGGAAGAAATAAATAAATAAACTTCAGGGAGAAAAAGGTGTACAAAAATAGTCACGGCAGCACTACTTGTATCCAAGAAGACTTGGGGTCCAGCTGAATGGCTATCAGTAGGTTAATGTAAATAAACTGTGGCAAGTTCATACAATGAAGTAGTATTCAGCAGTAAGAAGGAGCAGACTATTGATACATGGATAAATTTCCAAATAACTTTATTGAGTATAAGAAGCCACTCTAAAAAAAAAAGAGTATGTAGAGCATGATTCCACCGTAAAATTCTACATAGTGTGAACTAATATACAGTGACAGAAAGCACATTGTTGGTTTCCTGGGAATAAGGAGAAGCAGGAAAATACATTATCAAATGAC
>NW_006180119.1:0-369 GCF_000334495.1 Tupaia belangeri chinensis | reverse complement strand
CCCCCCTTCCCTCCACCTTCCTTCCTTCTTCATTTCTTCAAGTATGGAGCTCAGAAAATGTGTGAGTCCATGCACGAACAGGTGGGCCCTCTCACCTTTTTGTGTAATGATGGACTTAGTAAAACGAAATTGCATTGAAGTTCCTTGAACCATAATCGTCACTAAACATTGCAGATAATCATCCTAAATCCAACATTAAACGATGTTTACTTTTAAAAGACCATGCAGCACAATAATATTTTATAATTACATAACTGTATCAAGAAAAATTTATTAGAAGAGAAATTTTGTAGCTTCTATTAATAAAAACTGTGATACTATCTTGATCTTAAAAATACTACATCAGGGGACCAGCAGTTAGCGTAATGG
>NW_006180118.1:0-369 GCF_000334495.1 Tupaia belangeri chinensis | reverse complement strand
CAAAGACACTTCCACACAAGAGAAATAAAGGACACGGATGGGGTTTAGGACTCCCTGCCCCACATACGGCACCAAGGGGCTGAGAGAGTTTAAGGAGCAGCAGGTTCTGGACTTTCTGACCTTCCCTGAGGCAGATCGCCAGCCCGAGGCAAGCGGTTCCCTCCCCGGCCTGGAGAAAGGGGCGTCCTGCTCTCTGAAGACCTGGGGACACTGGGGACACCCCACACACAGACCTTGGCACATTTCCTCCAGCTGGCTCACATCCCTGTCCCACTCCATTCTTCCACGACTTCCCAGTCTTCATCAAACCCAGAACAGCACAGGTCGAACTGTCTCCTTGGGTCTTCATTTCCTTTTTCTTTCTTTCTT
>NW_006180117.1:0-369 GCF_000334495.1 Tupaia belangeri chinensis | reverse complement strand
CTGCCCCCCTGCCACTCGCCTTTGCTTTCCCCATTGCTCGCCAGCCCACGGGTCCAGCTCAGGGAGCGCGTGTTCCGGGACCTGCGCTAAGGAGCTGGTCTCCCTTTAGCCTGTTCCCCAGCCAGGGGCACTCACAGGCCGGCCGTGGACTGGCCACTCTACTACTCGGAGAGCCACAGCGTCCTGATGACATCTGGGCTGTGTGTGGGCAGTGGTGACCTCTGGTGGATGGGGCACTCTGTGCCAGCACGCTGTCGTTTGGCCACTGTTAGAGCCCCATCTCAGCAGATGGCCTGGTCAACAGCGTGCTTACCGCCTAGCCTAAATACAAGGATTAGGTCACCGGCCATTCGATGGTGGCTGAAGGGG
>NW_006180116.1:0-369 GCF_000334495.1 Tupaia belangeri chinensis | reverse complement strand
AGGGCTGCCCGCTCATGGCTAACTGCCTACCTCAGCTTCACCTTCCTAGACTTTAGAGATACGAGGGTGTGTCTGAGCTGAACATAACCACATGGAGTAAAAGTCAGGTAGATGAGGTTAGCCAAAGGAAAACCAAACTGTCATTCTAGAAACCAAGGGATTGAGTAATAGGTGAGCACAACCATCAGTTTCAATCCTACATCTAAATGTGAACAATTCACTTTTCATCATTTTCCAAATAAGCTTTAAGTGTCCATATTACAAAATTTATGTATGAATGCTTCGGGTGAGATAAGGAAAACCACAGAAAAAATATTATGGCGGTGAGTTCAATCTGAAGGGATACTGGGAACCAGCAGTTAGCGTAAT
>NW_006180115.1:0-369 GCF_000334495.1 Tupaia belangeri chinensis | reverse complement strand
TGCTTCTTTCTTTTATCCCTTGATTCCCTCCCTTTAACCATCCCCCTTCCTCCACCATTTCCAACTCTCCTCCCACACTGGAGAAAGGTGTATTTCTAATATCCAAGCTGGACATTTATGGGAATGTTCCCATAGGAACATGTTGCTAGAGATGGTCATTTACAGTATACTTAGTATAGAAATCCCTGTTCTAGATGGAGTGTAGGAAAATGTATTGAAAATTTCCACCATTGACGTTGTCATTGAGCACAGTTCATTTCTACGTTGCGATCATAAATTAATTCTACATCTGTCACTACCCTGGAAGAGTGGTCTCATTATTCACTGGATTTATTTTTACTGGATTTCTGAAAAGGAAACTTAAATTTT
>NW_006180114.1:0-369 GCF_000334495.1 Tupaia belangeri chinensis | reverse complement strand
GGAAAGAAGAAATGAAGAATAAGCCAGAGAAGGAATGAAAAGGATGTCGTAATAATTTTAAACACTTCACTCCTAATTTAGATTTCATGACAAATCCCACAACTTCTGAACAATAACTCTTATTATCTCTTCTAATGAAGAACAGGGAAAACTGAAATCCTTCCACCATATGCTTTGGTTAACCCATCATCTGTGCTGCCTTTTTTCCTACAATCCCCATGCCCTAAAATATACCCTGTATAAGCTATGTCCACCCCTACCTTTGGGATTTCCATTTACCCTCTGTCTGCATGATATTCATATGACTTATTTTGTTTTTTTGCTTCTTTTTTTTTTCTGAGTTATATTTACAAAGCACAAAAACATTTG
>NW_006180113.1:0-369 GCF_000334495.1 Tupaia belangeri chinensis | reverse complement strand
CACCATGCTACCTGCTAGCCTCAGAAACTAATTTTTAAAGCCAACATCTGATCCCAAGTTTTTTATTACATTGAAAGAAAATGGGAAAAACCATCCAGAGAATTTTTCATGAAGGTTAATCACTCAATTTAAATGACTTTCCTTTATTCTGAGATGATGTTTTTCCAACTTTTTCTCTTTTGTATTAAAATGTCATTTACATCTAATTAATTAAATAATTTTTGCTGTAGGGTGCATACACTCATGAGAGAGAAGTGAGGGAGAGGAAAAGTGAGAAAACACTTCCTGTGTGAGATGATCCTGTTGCACTCCCTTCTCCATTTTCTCTCTCTTTTGGGGATTTTGGGTACACACACATGCACCCAATAT
>NW_006180112.1:0-369 GCF_000334495.1 Tupaia belangeri chinensis | reverse complement strand
TTAATATCCAACTTGTTAAGTTACAGGATTAACCAATAAAGTTACTTGTGACATAAGTTCTCTGCTTTTTACAAACTGCAGGTAATAGGAAATGCCTTGTTAATACCACCAATTTACGGCTTGTGATATTATATATATAATCTCACTGGATAAAAATATTAATAGTTCTGTGTTATTATACGAGAATCACTAATGAAGTCAGTCATCTATTTAGATTTTAGACATTTGGCTAAAAACATAACTCAAAATGTTCTTGTAAACTGAGTTTCTTTTCTCTTTGAATATCTTCACTGGCCCAGTCTAGGTGGCATATATTACTAAGACACTGCTCTTCAGGCTAGGATCACATGGGAGGCCCAGGTTCAATTC
>NW_006180111.1:0-369 GCF_000334495.1 Tupaia belangeri chinensis | reverse complement strand
GGGTACCAGGGTGCCCCTGTATAATGCGACATGTGGGAAGGCCCTGGCTTCAGTCCCCGTGACTCTGGCTAGCTGATGGGGGACCGTGGTGTGGTAGGACCCTGTCAGGGGTCTCTCTTTTTCTTAACCCCCCTCTCTTATGAAAGAAAGAAGGAAACCTAAAGAAAAATATATTGTAGTTTCCACCTCCCTCTCAGGTTTCCAGACTGGCCAAGGAAGAGACAAATACAGACCACCTTCTTCCTCATCTAGCGGCCCAATCCACACAAGAGCACCTGATTGAGAGGAATCAGGCTCTGTCATTTTGCCAAGTGACTTAACCCTTAACCCTGTCTAGATCTTGTTACTCTGTTAAAAAAAAAAAAAAAA
>NW_006180110.1:0-369 GCF_000334495.1 Tupaia belangeri chinensis | reverse complement strand
CCATTACGCTAACTGCTGGTTCCCCCCATGTAACAACCTTAGAAGTGTTTGAAAGGCCCATGTCATGTTCTCCCTGAGTCTTCTCGTCCTCAGTGCTGGTCCTAAGCAAAGAGGGAATGCTGATGGGGAGGTAAGCACGAGAACTTCCCACACACTGAGTTCTTCTGCAGTCCACAGAGTCCCCAGGCCCTGGCGTCATAGAGTATCTGTGGGGAGCCAGAAGCTTCATTCTGTTACTCAATTACAGATGGAACACAGTGGTCGGCCCTGAGGGTACAGCAGGAGGCAAGGCAGGCGTGGCCCCTGCCTGCCCAGACTGGGTCTTGCAGAGGATGCAAACAACTTGGGAGAAGGGCATTTCCACTGTAG
>NW_006180109.1:0-369 GCF_000334495.1 Tupaia belangeri chinensis | reverse complement strand
TTTAGTTTCTCTCTTACACAGAGCAACTAGAGGACCACAAACCTAGCTGTGCACCTGACTCTGAGCAAGTTACTTGGAAAGTCTCATGCCGTGTAGTACGCACCACAACCCTTTGGACTGAGCAGCTAAACGGTCAGTACATCCATCCCCTTTTTACAGTCAAAGTTGGAAGAGTTTGTAGAATTCTGCAAAGCCATCACATGCTTGGCATGAACACTCTCCCCCAATATCGAGAGAGAGAACCAACAGTGTACACATTCAGTCTTATATCATGCTAACTGCCATCACTGAAATTCATCAAGTATCTCTATAGGTCATGGTTAAAATCAGCCCCTAACTATGGCGAACAATTTAAGATACATAGCTACA
>NW_006180108.1:0-369 GCF_000334495.1 Tupaia belangeri chinensis | reverse complement strand
CCTGTTTCTTATTTAAAACATGCAGCCTCACACTTTAAAAGATGCGGCGGCTGTACACCATACCTCTGTTTCCATTCTAGACATGTCCTGCTCACCTCCAGCACCTTCCTGGTCAGGGGCTCCTCAGGCCAGTGGCTCACCAGCCAATCACATTCCTGAACTTCCTATTATGTCACCAGCAGCCAATCAGGGCTTCTGATGGGCCTGCACTAACCAGTGTCACTACCCTGGGCTGACATAATCCTAGCCTAGAGCAATGAAAGTTGACAACTTTGGTAAGCAGGCAGAACCTCATAAATGGCTTTTTGAAATCCTGCAAATATTTGCAAGTCGACCTGATTATCTTGGGGCAATCCCAGTTGAGAACCC
>NW_006180107.1:0-369 GCF_000334495.1 Tupaia belangeri chinensis | reverse complement strand
AAAAATCTAACACCAATTTCTCCAGTGTGGGCAATACTAGCAAATGAAGGACTGAGTATTTCCTCTGCAAATTTCATAGGCAGACCATTTATTAACTTGTTTTTAAATTGGGTAAGATAATATCTTCTGAAAAAGAAAAATGTATAACCCTGAGTGACTTTGAGTTGCTAAAATAAAATGTACACTTTAAAAGATATGAATATTAGAAAATACTCGTGAATAGAAAATAAAAAATTGAAAGTGTACAATGAACATAGTGGGGAATGTGATATCAAGGAAATATTTCTGCATTTGAACATCCAAACCTTAAGGTGCTTTATAAAATCTAGTGTGACTCTGGGTCAGCAGGTGGTGTCGTGGTTAAGGTGC
>NW_006180106.1:0-369 GCF_000334495.1 Tupaia belangeri chinensis | reverse complement strand
CTCAGCATCCTCAGTCTCCAGTCTTCACTCCTTCCCTTAAGCAAGACCTTGAGGACCACATTCTTGTGGAGCAGTCGCCATCCCAGTTACCTTTCACAGCATTCCAGAAATGGTTTGGATCCTGTCACCTCGCCTCGGTGGCGGTGGCACGAACAGGAGGTGGAGGTTCTGAGTGTGGGCAAGGCACGGGCTGAGGGCTTTGGCAAGCCCTCTGCCCCAGGCCCGATGCCTTCTTTGTGAGTAAGAACATTGAGCTAGGGAATGGTTTAAGTTCCTTCTGTGCTGATAGTTTAGTTTTCTTTTTTTTTGTTTGTTTGCTTAGATTTTTACCATAGGGCATGTGTTTCCAGAGCGACAGAGAGGGAAAGT
>NW_006180105.1:0-369 GCF_000334495.1 Tupaia belangeri chinensis | reverse complement strand
CCATTACGCTAACTGCTGGTCCCTCTCAGCATATTCTACCACACCTGTCACCCTTGACTATTCTGAGCTCGGGGCATGAATGACCCAGACCCAGGTTTGAGATTTGCCTTTGGCCCTAAGGGCTCTGGGAAAGCTGTCTCTCTGCATGCAATGGGAACAAAAATATTGATTTCACGGCATTTTTAGCAAAGTTAAGTAAATAATACATCCCCTGCACATAGAATAACTCAGTGTTTCTCAGACTTAGGGATGTCCAGGGCTGCTAAAACTAAAACAAAATGAACAAATAAAAATCATTAGGTGAGTCAGTCTAGTCCATTTAACATTGCCAAATACAAACATCAGAAAAAAAAAAAAAAAAAAAAACCC
>NW_006180104.1:0-369 GCF_000334495.1 Tupaia belangeri chinensis | reverse complement strand
CTCACCTCATTTGGGTCATTTGACTTCCTTTCTGGATCTGAATGTCCATTTTCTTCCCTTGATTTGAAACACTTTTGGCCATTATTTTCTCTGAATAAGCTCTCTGACTCTCTCTTTTGAAACTCAATCGTACCTATATTGGTCAAGTTTATGGTCCCTCATTAAATTCCATTCTTTTTTATTATTTATTTTGCCCCTTTGATTTTATAATTTCAAATTATTTGTCTGTGTGATAAGTTCTTCTATTTAATCTAATCTATTTTTAGCCATTTTATTAAGTTTTTTAGTTCAGTTATATTTTTCATTTATTGTGTCCAGTTGTTGAATTGTATGCTTCAGCTCCAAAATCTGTATTTCATTGTTTTTTTT
>NW_006180103.1:0-369 GCF_000334495.1 Tupaia belangeri chinensis | reverse complement strand
GCTAGGCCAGGATTTGAACCAGGATTGGGCATGTGGGATCTGGCTCCTTTAACTACCAGGCTATGGGGTCAGTCATTGAAGTGATTTTAGGTTAAGGAATGGTCTCTACAAATGAATGAACAGAAGCCAGTGGTTTGCTCTCCTGCTTCCCTGCAATATGAGACTTGGGGTGGGGTGGGACATTTGATAATGTTTCCACAGCTGAGGGCACTCAGGTACTCTGTGTTTCCTGCTAAGGACATGCTCACAAAAGTGCTGAGTCACTAAATTGTGCCTGGAAAGCAGCTGTTGCCATTTTCTTTTGTTGCTGTGGATTTCAATGAAAAAGACTATTTTATAGGGACCAACAGTCAGCATAATGGCTATGTC
>NW_006180102.1:0-369 GCF_000334495.1 Tupaia belangeri chinensis | reverse complement strand
TTTACAGAACAGGTACTCAGTAAATACTTGTGTGAAGAATGAAGGATGACTGTCATTGGTAGATGCTTTCAATGAACTATGTTTAAAAGATTTTATAGTTACATGTAGGTAAACTTGTTAAATCAGAAAATTATGTTCCTGCATTCTTATGCATATAATACTAAAGGTTTGTTATCTCAGATGTATGCAGAATCATATAGAATGTGAAGAAAAATGGAAATTTTTATGTTTTGGCATTCATTATGTGTACTGACATGAAAATAAAGTCATCTGACTTTTTTTTTCCTCTTTCGTATTAACCTTGTGATATACTATGCTATCTTAAAAGAACTTTATTATTTAAAAAATGTGTTCACATCCTTCAGCATT
>NW_006180101.1:0-369 GCF_000334495.1 Tupaia belangeri chinensis | reverse complement strand
GAGGGTTTTGAGCAGAGATGTGACATGACACTCAAAGGCTCACTCCATCTGTTGGGATAAGGGGTGACCACAGAAGCAACGAGGTCAGTGAGTAGGCCATTGCAGACTCAGGGCAAGCTAGGGGCACAACGATGAATAAAGCCAAGGCCAGGACTTCACATTGCTTACGTTCTGACCTGGAGGGACAGACAGCAAAGCACCGGAGTCGGCTGATGGGCAACGGGTCAGGTGGGGACCTGCTGTGTGAAGATCATTGGGTAGAGAGTGATGGGGGGACATTTGTCCCCAGCTGAAGTGAAAAGTGGTGGCACATCCATGTCCCTTCTACTGACCACTAAAATAGCCAGAAACAGAGATTTAAAAAAAAAA
>NW_006180100.1:0-369 GCF_000334495.1 Tupaia belangeri chinensis | reverse complement strand
GAGCTGTAGCAAACTGTGCCATTTGTTCCTTCACCTCTGCAAGTCCATAAACCTGACAACCACAAAAACAGGCAGAAAAACACACCGATTTATGAAAACGTGTACTTATGTACATGGCAGTCTAGAAAATATGAGACTCAAAGGAAGGAAGAACTGACGGTTTTTATACCATACAGGAAACAAAAGAAGCTTGAGGTTAAGCTGTAAAAGGTTGAGGAGAAAAAAAAATGCAAAGATGGTCGTCTTTTTGTGGGCCCAGTGTCAAGGTCTACTTCCTGTGACACACTTTTCTAGGCAGATAAAGGGGACTTCCACAGCCTATTTACATCTACTTCTTATTCTCAGAAGCCAACAGATGTTTCTTTCTTT
>NW_006180099.1:0-369 GCF_000334495.1 Tupaia belangeri chinensis | reverse complement strand
TTCCTCATTTACACCACACTCTACGTTAGCCCCCGCTTCTCCCTTCTAGTAGTATTTATCAGGGCCATCCTCATCCGGTTTCATTACGTCCTCGTTAGTCCGCTTCTGTTATCTCCTCGCTGCCAAATCAAGAGTAAAGGTTCTTTTTGTTTTATGATCCCTGTGGGCAAATGTCATTCTTGGCTGAACACATCGAGTGCCCATAAGGTTCTAATAGTTGAAGTGCTTAAAGCACCTGCCATCCATCAAGGTTTATGATGTGGTTTCCATAGCTACCACAACCCACGCATTCCTGATCACCTGATATCCCTTCTGTAAAAAAGAGAGAGAAGTCTGCCAGGGAATTATTCACATGGATGCCAGTCCATT
>NW_006180098.1:0-369 GCF_000334495.1 Tupaia belangeri chinensis | reverse complement strand
AAAAACCTATAGCCTAAATGAGAGACAAGTGAAAGCAAGGTGAGTCGTTGAAGATATGCCACATAATGACTAACGTGACACCATGCGCTTGTAACTCAATTGATTGTGAAACCATTGTGAAAAATCATGAGTTAATTTTTATTTATAGCTTTAAATTTTTTGAATGGGTATTATATTCATGTAATTCTAAAGTCAAAGATATAAAAAAGTAGAAAATAAGAAAAAAATTCTTCCCATCTTCTGCCCCAGAGAAAACCAAAGTTATCAATTTCTTTCACACATTTTTAGGAATATTTGGTACATACACATTAGAATAACTGCATCCACCAGTTTGTTCTTTTTTAAAAATGCAAATAATATTGGGAACAG
>NW_006180097.1:0-369 GCF_000334495.1 Tupaia belangeri chinensis | reverse complement strand
CATGATTTTTCAAGCCACCAGGTCCAGGACTGTGGAGTTAGCCATGTGGGATACAACGCCTTAGCCACCATGCAATCTGCTGGCCTCTAATTGGCTTTTATTGTAATTCTAGAATCAGGCAACTATGAACTGAGCAAAGGAGATTGGCTTTACAGGCAGAAAATGCTGAGGAAAGCAGAAACAGAACAAAAAGTGAACTGGTGGCTTCAAAGTTATGTTCCTTTAGGATTAAAACAGACAAGATATCTTCATCACACTAATTTTAGACGGATTGGAATCTCCCATTCTTTGAAAACTGGTTCAGTTTCAAAGTTTAGTTGGATTATGTGACACTTAGCACAAGTGACTCCATTCTTGTTTGGTCTGGTC
>NW_006180096.1:0-369 GCF_000334495.1 Tupaia belangeri chinensis | reverse complement strand
TTTTTTTTTTAGAGATTATTGCTATAGGTCTTTTTCATTGCTCTTACAAAATTTATTTACACAGACTGTGATTAAATACAGAATTACTATTTATTTAGCAATGACTTGATGAATATGTATACACTTTACAGAATTTAGGAGAAAGAAAAATAAGTAAATAACTATGTAATTGATACATATTCTTTGACCTGATACCTTTGGATGGATATTACCTTTTAGTATTAATCTAGATGTAAACAAATAGGACTTTAAAGTTCTAATTTAAGCGTGTAAATAAAAGGTGATACTTTTTTCTCATGCCAGGTATATGTGCATGTTTGCCCAAAACACCAAGAGAGTGGAAGAGGAGGGATTGCTGCATGGCCATCT
>NW_006180095.1:0-369 GCF_000334495.1 Tupaia belangeri chinensis | reverse complement strand
TCTTCAAAAAGTTTGTGGAAGATGCAGATTATGAATAACCGTGCATGGATTGCAAAATTTCTTGCACCAAGATAAATTCATACTTTAATTCCACTTTTCCATTTTTGAAAGTCACCTTGTAAGCTGATGTATGTTTTAAAAGCAAGAAAGCACCTCAAACTATCTGACAAACCCCAGTTGTCCTGCCCCACTCCAACCATTGTTGTTAACAGAGCAAGAGTTTCAAACGCTCACATTTTCTTTTTGGATTTAAAGAACAGAATAAACAAACAACAAAACGTCAGTCTTTCTTTGATCGAGAAGATCTTAATATTCAAAGTCAGATTTTAAATGGCCGATTTTGCAACACCCCAGGGCCAGATAGAGCAG
>NW_006180094.1:0-369 GCF_000334495.1 Tupaia belangeri chinensis | reverse complement strand
AAACAAAATGAAAGAAAAATAGATATATTGGACCTCATTAACATTAAAAACTTTTGAGCATCAGAAGATATTGTCAAGTGGCCAGGTCGTGGTGCAACAATAAAACATGAAACTCGGTGAGGCTGACCCACATTGGAAGGTTTAGAGTTCATCTCTGGGGAACTCCCTGAATGGGGCATGGGTGTCTTGATAATTTGAGACTGAGGCAATGGGTGAATCATGGCATCAAGGCCTTATTGGGAATACTGTCTCTGTCTCTTGCGCTCTCTCTTTTAAGAAATAAATAAATAGGGAATCAGCAGGTGGCATGTGGCTAAGACACTGAACACTCTCACATGACCAACTGCGGTCGAAGTCCTGGACCTGGTG
>NW_006180093.1:0-369 GCF_000334495.1 Tupaia belangeri chinensis | reverse complement strand
CCATGTGGGAGTCCAGCCCATTAACCACTATTCTACCTGCTGGCCCCCACTTGGACCGCTTTAAATAAACTTCTCCTTTACATTTTCTAAATTAGTAGGTAGGTAATTTGCACTTGAATGGTATGAACTCTCAAGGTATCTTCTCTTCTACTTTGAGAAAGGTGAAACCGTTGAAACAGGCAGGCCTTTGCTGTCCAGGTCTGTGAGGGGGACTCACTCTTCATTTGCCCTAATGCTCACTGTGTGTAGAGCGTTGATGTTCCAGCATGTGTGGGGATGTGGTCCTCTTTTGCCCTCCTTGGGCTTTTATCTGTGTCCCGTCCCCTATCCCCACTGCAGCAGTCATGGAGAAAACTCAAGGTCTTTGGG
>NW_006180092.1:0-369 GCF_000334495.1 Tupaia belangeri chinensis | reverse complement strand
ATCGTACACTGCATCAAGTCTTCACGCGTGTCCGTACCTCGCGACCTGGTGGACCAGGAGTCTGTCACAAGGACACACGTGAAGACGGAGGCCCAGGGCTGCATGCAAAGCCGCCATCACAGAGCGACTCAGGGGGCACGGGGAACGTCCGAGGATGGTGCGTTAGCAAATCCATCCTAAACGAAGACAGTAGTGACGGCAGATTGCACTGTCATTCAAAGCGAAACTTTCTAAACTGATTTAGCTGGAGAAGAGCTTCTAAGTGAAAAGTAGGGAAGCAGCAGACGGTAAAACTAGATGTCCCAACTTTCGTTTATAAACACATGGGCTGATAAAGCTCAGATGGATAAAAACACCAGAAGTTATCTC
>NW_006180091.1:0-369 GCF_000334495.1 Tupaia belangeri chinensis | reverse complement strand
GAAATTTACAAAAGAAAGAAGAGGAGAAGGAAAAAAAAAAAAGTGTACCTACCTGACAGTGGGCTTTCTGGCCTGGGTGTCCTGGGACTGGAGTTAGAAGGGGCAGTTTCCCTCGCAGTTCCTGGCCTTTGGATCCAAAGATGGGAGTTGGGTGTCTGTAGATCTAATGGTCTTACTATTGGGTAGTGAGGAGAGATAAATTTACAAATGAAAGAGGACATGGAGAAAAAAAAAATTGTACCTGGCTGACTGAGGGTTTTCTGGCTTTGGGATCCGGGAATAAGAGTTTCAAGTGGCAGTCCTCCCTCACAGATCCTGGCCCAATGGGCCGACATATTGGAGTGGGATGTCTGTAGGTCTAATGGCCTT
>NW_006180090.1:0-369 GCF_000334495.1 Tupaia belangeri chinensis | reverse complement strand
CAGCGAGAGCTCTCATCCTGGCTGCACATTAGGGTCTCTTTTCACAAACAAGAATGCCTGGGTCCCACTCAAAACCAATTAAAACAGAATCTCCGGGGCTTGGACTTTGGCATGAGGTTTTTGTTTTGTGTTTCGGGTTTGGCTCTTCAGACAGTGATTCAAATATCCACCCGATCTGAGCTCCTATGTGGCAGATGTGAACACCTCAAGGTCAAGGGCCAGGTCATGGGGCTTTGAGTGACCAGAGCCCAGCATACAGTACAGTTTCACAGTAGGCACTTGACACATGTTTAATGAGAGAATGAATATAGATTGCAGAAGATAAAGATCAAGAACACAGAAAGGGAAATCAGAGATGTATTATGCAGG
>NW_006180089.1:0-369 GCF_000334495.1 Tupaia belangeri chinensis | reverse complement strand
CTGTCTTTTCCTCATTGGAAAAGGAAAGACTTACTTAATGAGTGAATTATAATTATTCAATTACAGCAAGGAATCTGTCTTCCAGAGGGTCTGTTGTAAATCCCCAAAAATGGACATGCAAGGCTGCCCAGTGCAGAAGCCCTGGTGATGTTGAAGACACAGCAATGACCTGACCCCTGTGAGGGAAGGACTGGGTACAGCTGGTACAGCCAGGTTGTGGCTACCGCAGGGCTGCCAAGGTGTGAGAGCGATCTGTGTGTGCTCAGGCAGTCGCTGACTAAGATGGTTCGAGTGGAAGAGTGAGCGGCACCCAGGATTCAAGGGAAGTTACAGTCTTGGATGTGCCAAGTCCAGTGACCAAAAAGATGC
>NW_006180088.1:0-369 GCF_000334495.1 Tupaia belangeri chinensis | reverse complement strand
TTTTTTGCTACTTCCCAGAAGACGTCTGAATGCAGCAAGCCAGAGTCACTCCTTCGATTTCCACCAGAGAAGAACCATCTGTGATTGTTTCCAGTTCTAGCTTCTCATATCCCTTGAGCCACATGGTACTGTCCTCTAAGGGACCTTAGTTGGCTAAGTCCTTTCTTTTCCCAAATGTTCCCCTGGCCCTTCCAGAACAAAAGAGATGATATACGTAAGTGCTCTCAGCACATTTGTGCATTCAGGCATGACTCCCTTATGTGTTAACATCACATGACCATATATAAAGAATGAGCATCACTGATTTGGTTGTTGTATTTTAATTGCCAAAGGATGTAGGTGTTGATCAGAGAGAGAAAGAGACAGAGA
>NW_006180087.1:0-369 GCF_000334495.1 Tupaia belangeri chinensis | reverse complement strand
GCTATGTGCCATGACAACATACATGTTCCGATTTGCTTTACATCACTTCTGGCAAATCAGAAGTAACTGTTAATTCTGCGTTATACCCAGTATGAAAAACACTGACTTTATTACTGCAAAAAAGGAGGAAAACTCACTCACAGGCAGTTTTTACAATCTCATGACCCCAAAATGCCGTCACTTAGAACCAGTGAGGATCAGGTTGGGCAGAAGAGGAGGCAATCTGTGAGAACTGCCTCACTCGGACATCTGTGTGGGGATGTCAGCATGGAGCATGGCTCTGCCTGACCCTAACAGACTCCTGGAACAGAGAAGAGCACATACCCTCCAGGCTGACCCTGTCTAGGCTCAGCCCCCTAAGGGCTACTC
>NW_006180086.1:0-369 GCF_000334495.1 Tupaia belangeri chinensis | reverse complement strand
TTCACTACTTACTCCAAATCCTTGCTGTGATGGTTAATTTTGGGTGTCCACTTGACTGGATGGGAGGATGTCTGAAAGACTGATGAAACTTTGTTTCCAAGTGTGACTGTGAGAATGTTGCCTGACTCCACTGGCACCTGGGTCAGTGGCCTGAGAGGAACACCTGCGTTCAGTGTAGGTGGGCACCACCCCCTTGGCTGGGAGTGTGAAAGTGGACCAATAACAGGGGTTCCATTTCTTTTTCCTCTTTCCTTTCAGAGCATGAGGTGTGTCCTGGGAGGGAGGCCTTCCAGGACAAAGAAAAACAATGGGGCATGCTTAGAATTTAAGTATGCATTTGTAACCTGTAGTAACCTTGTAACCCTGTTT
>NW_006180085.1:0-369 GCF_000334495.1 Tupaia belangeri chinensis | reverse complement strand
ATATAAAATGTAGATGATATACATAAAAGTTCTAGTAAATATTGAGATTTGCATAATGGGATGATAAATGTATACTTAACTTCTGAAAAAATGACAAAATACTTTTCAAATCCGAAGTACTTGTTTTCGCATTAGTTATTTCCCAATTTGTCCCACAACATTGATATTTCATGTGGCATCTATCCTTTTATTTGCCCATTTAAAAAAATTCTATCAATGATTGCTATTATTTTTGACTTCTAAATAATCACACTTCAAATAAATTGATCATGGTATATACTAATTTGAAGTAAATTTTATTGAATGTGATATTAGTAGAGAGATGAATAATTGAATTCTATATTTACATTTTCTATTTTAATATATTTA
>NW_006180084.1:0-369 GCF_000334495.1 Tupaia belangeri chinensis | reverse complement strand
ATAGCACCCTCAGAGGGCTGTCCCACAAGGTGCTGGTGAGACACCATGCAAGCCGGACCCTGTCTGGACACCTGGAGCCCAGGGCAGTATCTGAGAGGTAGTGTGTCTCCTGAGGCCCTGGTCTGTCCCAGTTGGGAGGTTGGGACTCAGGCTTTGAGGATCTATGTGAATCATAAGTTGAAATGAAATGAGTCATTTAATGAGACGCCCCACACTGCAGCTCTGGCTGAGAACTAAGCGAAGCTGGGGGCGGACGAAGCCCATGACGTGTGCAGCCTTGGCTCCAGGTGCCCCAGATCCAAGACGCAGCACCTGAGCGTGCCGGCCTTCTGAGCGCCTCGCCGCAGAGCGCTGAGCCTTTCTGACAAC
>NW_006180083.1:0-369 GCF_000334495.1 Tupaia belangeri chinensis | reverse complement strand
TATGGAATGAGAGAAGGGAGAAAAATCTTTTAGAGAGACAGTGATACCTTCTGAAAGGTCAGCATTTGCCTGCTGGGGATGAGGCCAGATGATCCTGCTTCCTTATGGAGCAAGTCTGTCTCAGTTCCAACTTTACAGAGAAAGAGGTCCTAGTCTAGTGAAGAAGAGCTGGGCAGAGAGTGGCCTGCATTTTCCTTTTGCAGTTTGCTCTGTAAACTTAGACAAGTCGCTAGGTGCCTCTGAGCCCTCATGTCCTCCTCTGTGGAGCCGGGATTATACTACCTACCACACGAGTTACTGACTTTATTACATGAAAACATGTGTTTGTGGCTGAGAAATAGCCCAACTTGAGTAAGAAAAAACCCAGCC
>NW_006180082.1:0-369 GCF_000334495.1 Tupaia belangeri chinensis | reverse complement strand
TGAGAAGGAAGGCCAATGAGTTAGCAGGAAATTGGGGTAGAGAGAGGGAGAAAGGGGAGTAGAAGTCATGGAAGTCCCCAAGAAGTCATGGAAGAAAACTTTCCAAGATCTTTCAGCTGTGTCAAATGCTGCTGATAGTTCAAATAAGATAAAAATGGAGGCTTGAACATTGGATTTAATAATGTGGTAGTCATTGATAACTTTAGCAAGAGCTGATTCTGTGAATGGTAGGAAAGGAAACCTGATTGGAGTAGATTTGGGAGAATAGGAGAATAATTAGAGACAGTGAATTAAACAAACGTTTCAAGGAGTTCTGGTATATAGAGGAGCCAGGAGAAGAATTGGATTCAGATGGAGAGGGTTTTTTTT
>NW_006180081.1:0-369 GCF_000334495.1 Tupaia belangeri chinensis | reverse complement strand
GCAATGCTTCAGATGAAGAATGTGGACTTGAGACCACAGACTGGGCTAGCCCGGGGTCTACACTTAGACTTGTTCTCTTCTTTCAATAACGTTTCGGTGACAACTCCTGAACAAAAATCAACACAGCCTGAAACATTAATGTAAACATATGATAACATCATGTATCATTTCTCCTGCAACTCTTCAAATCCTGGTACTCAGAGGCGATTAGATGAATATTAGTCATCTGTGTTTCCACACTTTTCAATGCTCTGAAAACTCATACAGATGCCTATTTTAAAATTTGATAGTTACTCTTGAAATATTCTTGAGTAGACTGCCATTATTTATCATTTTACATATATAATTATACACACACACATACACACA
>NW_006180080.1:0-369 GCF_000334495.1 Tupaia belangeri chinensis | reverse complement strand
ATGTACATACTTAATGTACTCAGGGAGATCCTGGGACTCAAACTCAGAATCTTCTCCATGTGCATCCAGTACATTATTGCTGTACTACCATCTAGTCTCCAGGAGCTCCTTCATGCCATCAGTACATTTTTTTCATAGATGCCTTCATAAGGAACTCTCAAATTCACACACTTGTCTTTGTTTCACCTATAGCTGTTCCCTTACTCCAAATCATCAGGATTCTTTAGGCTATAATAATAGACCCCTTGTTGATTTTATCTCAGCTCTCTGGACCATCTTCAGTCATTTGACATCACGTACCTACCATCATCTGCATCTGGAAAAAGCCCTTCAGTGGATTTCTATTGTTTTGAAAAACAAAAACAAAAA
>NW_006180079.1:0-369 GCF_000334495.1 Tupaia belangeri chinensis | reverse complement strand
TGAGGGCACACCAGCAGGTTGAGGTCGACCTGGGATCTGAACCCAGGCCTTCCACATAGCTCCTGTGCTGCAGAAGTCCCACCCCTGCACCGCCAGGGCCGAACCCCCTCTCTGCTTCTCTTGGGTGCTCCCCGGTCTCTGCTGAACTGACCGCTCCCCGGGTTTGGTGCATGTGTATATTGACATAGCCACCCAGGATTCTCCACCCCCCGTTTCTTCTGCAAATTGACACCTCTCAGAAAGTCTCCATTTGTTTTTTGAAAAAGAACTAGTCATTTAATTTTGTTTATTATTATTATTCGTTTGGACCAGAGAGAGTCGAAGAGAAAGCGAGCCAAGTCTGGGATTCAAACAATGGTCAGCCATGTG
>NW_006180078.1:0-369 GCF_000334495.1 Tupaia belangeri chinensis | reverse complement strand
ATATATATATATATATATATATACATATAGGACATAGGCAAAGAAATGTAACACTGTATAACACAGTATTTTATTTTGATGCTAAAATTATGATTGAACTTTTAAAAAACATGTTTATGTATTTTTCAAATATTTTTCCATTTTATATTATTTTCATAAAGAAGAAGATATCATAATTTATAGTCTTTCCTGTAACAAGATAAGCTTATAAATAGAAAAGATAAAAGTTTAATGAAAAACTCTTGTTTTTTCCTAAATATGAAGCCTACTGAGGCGTGCGTTAGTTGAATATAAACTAATATGATAGAAGGTGAATTAAAAGATGCAGGAAAAAAGTATCATTGACCAAAAAATTAAAAAGAAATATCC
>NW_006180077.1:0-369 GCF_000334495.1 Tupaia belangeri chinensis | reverse complement strand
TATCTACCATGCCACCTGCTGGTCTCAAGGATAATTCTGTAAATAGCTGAAAAACTGGCAAACCAGGTGCTATTTGAATATCCAGAGCAGAAGGAAGGAAGGAATGCTTGCATCACAGTTTCTAGATCTACATAGAAACAGGATGACATTTGGGATACACCTCATTGTAGAAAGGTTTAGGAAGATGAGTGTAAGTACAGTGAACAGAGCTAATTACTGAGGACTGTGCATTTTAATATTAAGGGAGTATATTTGTAATATTCTCATCATAGAAAATATGAAATGTTTGAAGTGATGTATATACTATTTCCTTAATTTGTCACTTCACATCATATAAAATAATCCTAAAACTACTGTGTACTTTAAAAA
>NW_006180076.1:0-369 GCF_000334495.1 Tupaia belangeri chinensis | reverse complement strand
AAATTCTCTCCCTAATTGATTCAGCCACAGGCAGATCTCCTTTGCAGGTCACCTTCTAGAGGCAGATGATCTTTCTACAAGTTGGGCTGCAGGGTGACAATACTTGAGAGCCCATTGCGAACACTCAGTTCCAGATTCCAAGTCACAATCATTGAACTGCTGAAAAGCTTCACAGATCACATCAAATAAAAAGCCTGAGACATTTCCCTTGCTCTGTGTTTGGCACGTTCTCGTGAGTGGTCTAAGCAGCCATGGACAGATGGACTGAGGACTGTAGACACAGAGATTGAATTGCTTCTGCTGCCCCATGTTCCTTAGTAGCTGTGACAACTTTAAGGAGGACATCTTCCTCAACAAATGGTCTCACAG
>NW_006180075.1:0-369 GCF_000334495.1 Tupaia belangeri chinensis | reverse complement strand
CCATTACGCTAACTGCTGGTTCCCGCTAGTAGAGGCTTTTCAGAGGACCTGGGAGGAGTTAGATTTAGATGTGAAGAGACTTGTGACACTGGGGAAATGTTCAGAGCCTGACAAAAATAGCCCTTTAGGTTCTGGTGAAAGATATCTATAGCCACTGTGGAATATCATAGAACACCTCCTAAGATTAAAGGAGTAAGTAACCAATGGAACAGACAATTCATCTACCTGTCAGTCACAAAGATCGTACCTCCAGGGAAAATCTGAAATATAAGAATCTACTCTGTAACCAGCAGACAGCGTAATAGTTATGTTGCTAGACTTCCACATGGCCAACTCCAGTTCGAGTCTCAGACTCGGTGGCTTAAAACT
>NW_006180074.1:0-369 GCF_000334495.1 Tupaia belangeri chinensis | reverse complement strand
AAAAGCGACCCGGTTGGCTGGTTTTCATTACGGAATGTTTTAGTTGAGAAGTCTGCAATGGCCTCCACAGTCTCATTTTTTCATCTTTGAGGCTGCGTCATTTTTCTGAATGACTGTGGCTGGGTTAAACTGACCTTGGTTCTCGTACAACTTGGTAGTGATTGCTCCATTGTCTGCTGGCCTTTTTTCTCTAGAGACTCACTTTTTCTGCCTGTCTGAAGAAATTCTTTATTGGTTTTATTTATTTATTTAAGGCACGCATACAGTAGAGAATAGTCAACTCAAGGGTTGATCTATGTTCATCTTCAGTGCTGAGCGCGGGTGCTGTGCACATCTGTTACCGATTCTGCAGCTTGTGTACTTGACACC
>NW_006180073.1:0-369 GCF_000334495.1 Tupaia belangeri chinensis | reverse complement strand
ATGCAAGTTGGGAAAAATCCATTATTAGAAACAGACACTTTGTAATCATTGCATATAAAATTGTAGAGAAAACAAAAGGATAGTCAGAATTGAACAGAAACTAATAGGTCCAAGTAATTAATCAAAAAAGAGAGACAAGGTAAAAAAATCATGTGCATAATTTTTAAATTACAGGATCAAAACATTTAATAAATATTATAAATACAAATAAACTGTCTTTAAAACAATGTATTTGCACACAATTAGTAGCCTACACATTGACAGAGTAATATAGAAGGAAGACAGAGAGGCTTGCCTGTGTTATTGTATGTAAGATTTATTATTCATTGGAAAAAATATACTTACCAGCCATACACACACACACACACA
>NW_006180072.1:0-369 GCF_000334495.1 Tupaia belangeri chinensis | reverse complement strand
CCATCTTCACAGCGTCACCTCCTTCCTTTCTACCCTCCGTAGCCCAGCAATTACTAAGTCCCGTTCAATTTCTCTCCTAATGCCTTTTTCATTCATTACTTGTTTTTATCCCAGTGTCTCGTTCAGATTCTAGACTCTTTGTTCTTTCATTCCTAGACTTTTGCAATCGCTTTGAGCTTTATATTATTGTCTTTCCCTTCCAATAATTTCTCTATAATGCTGCCAGAGGGGAGCACAAACATGACAATGTCACCATCTGTACAAAAATCTTTGTCAGTTCCTCATTCTCTAACACAGATCTGGTCCATGGGGGCCTATGAAAACACAGCCACTATTATTGGCAAAGTTTTTACTTTTGTTTAATGCTCA
>NW_006180071.1:0-369 GCF_000334495.1 Tupaia belangeri chinensis | reverse complement strand
TACATTTATATGGTTTCTCCCCATTATGGAGAAGCTGGTGTTGAATGAGGTGAGAGCTGTGCCGATAGGTCTTCCCGCACATGCTACATGCATAGGGTTTCTCCCCAGTGTGGGTTCTGCGATGAACGATTAGCTGAGAGGTCTGCCGGAAGGACTTACCACACTCGTTACACTCAAAAGGCTTCTCTCCAGTGTGGATTCTCTGGTGGCCAATGAGGTGGGAACTCCGATTAAAAACCCTGCCACATTCATCACACTCATAGATCTTCTGTCCCTTCAGGACTCCTTGATGTTCATCAGGACTGGAGGACAGATTTAGATGCTCCTCTGCCTCCTCAGGTCCCTCACATCTGTCGTTGGTGATTTTTT
>NW_006180070.1:0-369 GCF_000334495.1 Tupaia belangeri chinensis | reverse complement strand
ATAAATAAATAAATAAAATTTCTGTTAAATTACTTTAAAGAATAGGCTTTATCATCCTGAGGTTGATCTTGTAATTTCACTCTCCTATTGCAAGTTCAAGTTAGGATCTGGCTTGCATTATTGGTCTAGAAATGATGATTGTGAAGAGTGGACGAAGAAGAGAACTGGCTTCCTCTGCAAGACCACTTCCTTAGGCAAGGCTGTGAGAGAATCTTCAAGCAAAATAAGAATAATTCTACCAAGTCAGATCAAGATAAGCTTTTCTGCAGGAAAGGGAGACCCTGTGGGGTGAAGGACTTAGTATATTCTGAGTCAATACATTAATTTCTTCTATGTATCCTCTTTTAATCTGGGGAGATGCCATTCTCT
>NW_006180069.1:0-369 GCF_000334495.1 Tupaia belangeri chinensis | reverse complement strand
GATTCCCACTGGGGCAATAAACTGATCGGGCGGTTCACCCTAATGGGGATGCTCCTGTCATCACGGCTCACACTGGGCATGTGTGGTTAGGTCACCGCAGGCCTCAGACTCTTCACCTATAAGAGAGACGCCCATGTGCAGGAGAAAGCCTGGTAGTTCAAACAAAGAACATGGATACTGTGACAGACCTCCTGCTATGAAATATTCACGATCGCCTCTGTAATAAAATGACACCTAACCAATTCCAATCGCAGCAGTTGCTACCCAGCAACCTGCCCACCTGAAGGTCTTCTGGGTGTACTTCTTTACTAAAATCTTTCTTTCTTCCTAAATTCTCCTTTCTGCCTACTTTTATTGTGGTTGTGGCTT
>NW_006180068.1:0-369 GCF_000334495.1 Tupaia belangeri chinensis | reverse complement strand
TTGTGAACTTAGAATTTAAGTTTTTAAAGTTTCATTGCAGTGTGAGTGGTGGGAAGAATTTTGTACGATGTCTTTTCACAGGACTTTCAGGCAGTTTTTTTGTTGTTATTTTTAGAAGACCCCTATTTTGGACTATGAAGGGTTTGATTATTTTCAGTCAATGAATTCATATTTATTCAAATACATAGTATTTTTTTATTTGGTGAAATTAGACTTTGGCATAATGCACTAAAGTCTGGTCACTTTAGATTTTTTTTGAAATGTTTTATGACAGGAACTTCTTTTTATTTTTAAATATTTTTAATTACTGTTACAGTATTTTATTTTTTTGTGGGAAAGCTTTTTTTTTTTTAAAGAGAGAGATTTTTG
>NW_006180067.1:0-369 GCF_000334495.1 Tupaia belangeri chinensis | reverse complement strand
AAGTCCCATAATTCCAGCAGGCGCGTGTCAGAGCAGGACAACTTGAGTAGAGGTGCATTGTCACAGAAGAAGTGGTTTATGACATTGCCATGGCAATAATTAAGGTAAACTCGGGAGAGGACAGTAGGTACCATGGCTAGGAAAGGAGCTGCCCAGGCAACCCCAGCCAGCCTGACACACACAGACCAGCTCATCAAAGTACAATAGCGTAGAGGGTGGCAGATGGCCACAAAGCGGTCAAGGGCCATGTCTGACAGGATGAGGAAGGAGGTGGAACCCAGGGAGAAGTAGAAGTAGAACTGGGCCATGCAGCCACTGAAGGAAATGACCTTTTGGGGGACCAGCAGGTCTGAGAGCATTCTGGGCACT
>NW_006180066.1:0-369 GCF_000334495.1 Tupaia belangeri chinensis | reverse complement strand
TGCTCACCTGCAGGACTGCATGAGGCCGGCCAGGCTCTGGAAGAACCCCACGTCCTTCTTTTCCTTCAGGTAGTCGAGCATTTTCTGTAGGAAAACAGAGACCACGTGCCACTGAGCACAGCGCTTCCCGGGGCTTTCCCACCAAGAGCGGAGGCTGGAGCGTCCGTGCAAACGCTGGGAGGGATGCCAGGCCGCTCCTGTCACCAAGCACAGGACTTCAGAACGTTTGTGGAAGCGGAACTAAAGCACGAGGTTATTCAGGTGCAAGAAAAATGCGGAAATCTCTGCACACAACTGTGCTCACCCCAGAGGCAGAGAGACAGAGCCAGAGACAAGAGACAGAGAGAGGAAGGCACTCCCAAATGGGGT
>NW_006180065.1:0-369 GCF_000334495.1 Tupaia belangeri chinensis | reverse complement strand
GCCCCTCCCCGGGCCTCGGGTATTTCCTCTGCGGAGGAAGCTGCACTGCAGGAGAGCGGGGTCGACGCAAGGTCGGGATAGGCCTGTCGCTTCCTGGGCCCTGCCTTCCCTGGGGAGTGTGGCAGGCAGGTCTGCAGGGAGGGGCTGGCAGCTCTGCTGGGGTCAGGGTAATGCAGGGACTCCTAGAGCTGTTTACATCTTAAAATGCCTGGACATGGCTCCTGGCCAGCCAGGGCCACTCCTGGTGGCCACTGCATTAACTTGTCACTGTCCCCTCCTGGCTGAGTAAGCTGGACACCGCTTGGCCTGGGTGGAAGCTGCCTCTCACCCCACCCATGGGAAACCACTCTCCAGCTCCTGTCTGCGGCT
>NW_006180064.1:0-369 GCF_000334495.1 Tupaia belangeri chinensis | reverse complement strand
ACACACACCCTATAGCAAAAATCTCTTTAAATTAATTTTTTTATTTAAAAAAAAGGACTTAAACTAGCATTAATTTGCACTGAGGTTCTTGCAATCTAGACCTCCAAGCATGCCTGGAAAATGTCTCTGTGACAATATTTTTTTTTTATCCTTAGTATATCACCTATGTAATGAAAAGGAACACACTTTTATTTCTTTTAAAATATCATATATTATTCAGCAATAAAAAGGAATGAAGAGGGACAGCAGGTGGTGTGGTGGTTAAAGCAGGGGACCTCTATACGGCCAACTGCAGTCTGAGCCTCGGACACGGGGCTTGAAATCACAGCAGGCGGGTGTGCTCACAATCTGGGAGGAGAATGATGGAGA
>NW_006180063.1:0-369 GCF_000334495.1 Tupaia belangeri chinensis | reverse complement strand
GCCCTAGAAATGCTTTTATCAAAACAGGCCCAAGTTCAGTATAAAGCAACCACCTATCCTCTGCATAGCACCATTATTCAGCCAAATCTAAAGTACTCAGTTACCCTCCTCCTTTGCTTCACTTTTGGGTATTTTATTACTTATCATCACCTTCCAAAAAAGTTAGACTAGGCTAAAATAATTGTTCATTAAAACTGTCAGAGAGTTTAAGTGGGAAGATTGTGAAAAACAATAGGACTATGGAGTTCACTTATGCATTTTCTGTGGATTTACTTTAATCATGCTATTGGTACTTTGGAAAATGGCACAAATCACACCATAGCTGCACTCTTAAGGGTCAGATAGCATTCAGCACTAAATCTAGCCTCT
>NW_006180062.1:0-369 GCF_000334495.1 Tupaia belangeri chinensis | reverse complement strand
TTAACCTCCATGCCACCTGCTGGCCCCTATTCTGTAACTGCAAAGCTATGCACAGTGTGACTTGGGCTATATAATGACAATAGAGAACAAGATGCTGAGGCAACAACTGACAGAAACCCCTAAGCTAGTCAGGGAAGGTTTCCAGGGAGACAACAGTAAGGTGAGTCCTGGAATGATGTCCAGAAGGGAGGAAGAGTTCCCAGCAGAAGGAACAGCCTTTGCAATGGCTCAGAGAAAGTGTGACTTAGTGAAGCAACTGAAAGAAATCCAGTGTGATGTTGCCGTTCTGTGAGGGAGGTGAGCCTCAAGGAAGAGAAAAGGTCTATGAGGGCTCCTTCCAGGTGAATGGGAGTAAGGCTTGGCCCTTGT
>NW_006180061.1:0-369 GCF_000334495.1 Tupaia belangeri chinensis | reverse complement strand
CTGCCTTAACTACCACACTACCAGCTGGCCCTCTGACAGGTTTTTCCAGGCTAAATATGTGCTGTTTTTCTGAGAGAGCAAGCTTTAACTTTTTCCTCCTTTGAACAAAATCATGAGCGTTGATGGGCCTATTCCAGTTGCTATAATTCATTGCAGGACTAAAATTATTTGGATGCTGGGTCTTTGACATAAAACCCTTTTATCATTACATAAAAGGTAATTGTCTTGATGCAGAGGAGCTGGGGAGAAATGGGAACCCACTGGCAATGGGCTATGTTCTGCTCCTAGCCTTAAATAGACATAGAAACTATATTACAGATGCATGTACTGGTACAAGACATGTGAGTGTGCCGTGTGCAGCAGATGAGC
>NW_006180060.1:0-368 GCF_000334495.1 Tupaia belangeri chinensis | reverse complement strand
CACGCACACATGCCCAGCACGCATTTCAAGCCACCGGGTCTGGGCCTCGACCTGCGGCTGACCGTGCGGGAGTCCCGTGCCATAACTGCTACACCACCATCTGCCCTGGCGGGTTCCTCAGAGACTCGCAGCTTGTGGCCCGGCCATAGCAGGGCAGCTCCTGAGAGGGCGCGTCTGGCCCGCGGCTTCTTGCAGGTGCTGAACGTCACTGGGATTTCAGTTGGAATTGGCCTGGCGTCTGCTTGTGACACGCTGATGTCTCAGGTGAGGACCCCCGTTTGTTTTCAGCAGTTACCTTCCATATTAGAGACAGTCCAGTGGACCGTCCACCCTGTGGTGGTTGTGTCCTTTCACTTGTCACTTACGAA
>NW_006180059.1:0-368 GCF_000334495.1 Tupaia belangeri chinensis | reverse complement strand
AGCCACTGGGTCCAGGACTCAAACCCCACAGCTGATGTAGAATCCAGCATTTTAACCTCCCTGCCACCTGCCGACGCTGTGCTGATTTTATCTCATAGACTAAAAAACACTTGCTTGTAATCTCCAGTTGTTTGTGACTAGTCCACCTTCTAGAAGTGATATTTTCAGGGTCCAGTATTATTTATCTTTTCTGTTGCCAGACATCCGATCCCTATGTCTCCCTTTCCTGTCTCTGTGTTGCTACAGTTTAGAAGACCAAACTGGACTGTGGACTTTCTCATTATGCTGACATGACCTCCATTGACCTCTATTGTATGTACTTTAATGCATGATGATATAAGTATTTGGTATGATGAGTTGTAGCTGAC
>NW_006180058.1:0-368 GCF_000334495.1 Tupaia belangeri chinensis | reverse complement strand
CATCTGTTGGTCCCAATGCCAAGAATTTTAGCCATAATTTTAGTTTACCAAAAAGCTAACTCAGTAAGGAAAAAAAGAAATTAGTCTTGTGACTACTAAAAAATTGAGAAGTAATTAAAAATCTTTCTTCAAAGGAAACAGATGGCTTTATAAATGAGTTTTACCAGACTTTCAAGGAACAGATCATCTCATTCTTACATAAACAAGGCAAAGAAAGAGAGGGGGCTGCTTACACAAGATCGTGATGGCAATACTGGTCAAAAATATCAACACAATGGAAAATTACTAGTCTACTCATTTAAAGGAAAAAAAAAATCCAAGGGAAGCAGGAATCAAGAATCAATGGAGGGAACCAGCAGTTAGCGTAA
>NW_006180057.1:0-368 GCF_000334495.1 Tupaia belangeri chinensis | reverse complement strand
AAAAAATACATATATGTGTACATATGTGTACGTGTGTGTGTGTATACCACTCTCCTTCCCTACTCTCATTGCAAGCTTGCTTTGAATATTTTTACCCATATAGCTTGCCTGCAGGATAAGAAAGTAAAGCATAACACCCCCCTCCTTTCTACTCCCAACCAGAGGGTGACCTTTACGTGCACTGTGACAAGAAATTCTGAGGACCAAGGTCCCTTCTTTCCCGGTTCTGGTCCATCAGCTCTAAAATACACATGACCACTAACATGAACAGTACTTGTGATTGAAGGCAGAATCACATAAGGGTTCAGAAGACAGATCCCGGAGTCAAACTAACTGGGTTCTGGGGCCAGCAGTTAGTGTAATGGCTA
>NW_006180056.1:0-368 GCF_000334495.1 Tupaia belangeri chinensis | reverse complement strand
CACCACCATTGACTTTTCCATGATTCTAGTCACCCAGAGCATGCAAGGGAAGGAGCTGAACGGTGCTCTGGAACAACGTGGGGGAAGAAGTGTCTTCCCCAGCAAAGCTCCTCGCATCCAACTGGCTGATAGGAAAGTTATGCTCAATTGTGCCTGGAGGCATGCTCATACTTACTCAATAACGCCAGTAAGCAGATTGCACCACCGTAAATCCTTCATTACGCTGCAGCAGAATCAGTGGAGCCTGAAGGTCAAGGAGACCTGCCTTGGCTATATTTCCCAGAGCAGCACCCTGCCACCTAGCTAGAAGCTACGGAAATGCCTCAGGGACTTTTGGACAGAATTCCTCTCTCTCTCTCTCTCTCTCT
>NW_006180055.1:0-368 GCF_000334495.1 Tupaia belangeri chinensis | reverse complement strand
TTTTTTTTTTTGCCTGTGTAGGTTATAATTTTAACACTTTATTATTATGACTTATTACATTTAATAAACTAACAATTGGGACTAGCTTCAGATCTCAAGCAGCGATATAGCAGATGGTTCATTTCATGAACAAGAAATGTGGAATCCGCTGCCTGTGCCTGCACTATTGGGGAAATGAGAGAAAGGATAAAGCGCATTGGTTATTTGTAATATTACCAATAATATTTTGTCTGCTCAATAATAGAATTGAGATCCATTTGTAGAAATAATAAGCTCCATAACTGAATGAGTACCTCCTGTATGGAATAGACCAGAATCATAGAAAATCATTTTGGTAAGAATTTTTGCCAGCTATTAATGTCATTTTT
>NW_006180054.1:0-368 GCF_000334495.1 Tupaia belangeri chinensis | reverse complement strand
TAATCAAATAGTTTTTACTTCAGGAAAAAATAGAAAAGATGTAATGTGGCCCAGTGCGGTGGTGCTGGCAGCAGCGGTACTGAAGCCATGTGAGAAGGCTGTAGGCTCAGACGCCAGGCCGACCTCAGCACATTGGCTGTGTGTGGCTGGTGAATGGCAGTGCAGTCAAATCCTGTCAAGGATATCCCCCTCTCTTTCTTTCCCACTCTCTCTAAAATGAATAAATAATAACAACAACAAAAAGTAGATTCGATGCTTACATGTTAAATGAAGAATAAATCCACTGTCATCACTAACACCTCTTGCAACATGTTGGCTCCTTTGTGAATTATTATTCTTTTTGTATTTTTTTAGAGGTTTTTGCTATA
>NW_006180053.1:0-368 GCF_000334495.1 Tupaia belangeri chinensis | reverse complement strand
TTCTCCCGGCTGTGGGTCCCGATGGCCTGACCTGTTTCCTTATGATCTACTGGGTTTTCGTAGCCCCCCCTGTCTGAGGAATGTTCTCTGACATTTCTCTCCGGGTGGTTTGGGGCCAGGTTCACATGTCCCAGAGCCCCGCACCACGAGCAGTTGACCTATGACTTGCCGGTTACGCATATTGCGTACAGTCGCCTGTGACCTGTCTCACATGCAAGGACCAAGTCCTCGACCCATCGTTGAGGGCGTGATTTTGCGTTTCAATAAAGATGTGAATTCTAGGCGTGTTTTGTGTGTGACCTGGGCTTAGGAGATGGGAGTCGCCAAGGAATGCCATTCAGGCTGAATTTAGGAGGCGTTCTGTCACG
>NW_006180052.1:0-368 GCF_000334495.1 Tupaia belangeri chinensis | reverse complement strand
CCCAAAAAACCCTGTAGTCCCCATGCTGCACATTAGAACTCTAGAATTTATTTGTCCTACATAACTGAAATTTTGTATCCTCTGATCATCTCCCCATTTCTCCCACCACCTTCTCCCTGGTAACTAATCTTCTACACATTCTTCTATGAAATCAACCTTTTAAGTTTCCACATGAGATCATGCAGAATATATTTTCTGTGCCTGAATTATTTCACTTAGCATAATGTCCTTAAGATCATCCACATTTTTACAAATGCCATGATTTTTCTTCTTCGGGAAGGCTAAATAATGTATCATTGTGTGTATGTATACACGCATGTGTATGAGGGGTTTATTTATTTTTTGTAATTTGTCAGTGTGTGCACTTG
>NW_006180051.1:0-368 GCF_000334495.1 Tupaia belangeri chinensis | reverse complement strand
ATGTCTGTTTCCACCATTTTTTGTTTTGTTTTTGTGTTTGTTGGTTTTTCTGGCAGTGGGACACTGCAGATGATAATTTGTATAGCTGGTTTGAGCCTTTTGTGTTATCTTTTTCTAGAAAAGATTTGCTTATGAGAAAAAGCAAAGCTAGGGTCAATAGCAGTATCAGATTACTTAAATCCAAGTGGATATTGAAATGGTTGGCGAGTCAGGTTTCTCTTACTGCTCTCTTTCTAGGGCAGGCTTACAACCTGGGAATTGACCAAACGACCTCACACTGGCAGACCTTCCTTTCTAATTTTTTTCTTCAGCTCTATCAGTGTGTTTAAAAATCTCCTCAGCTGGGACCAGCAGTTAGCATAATGGCT
>NW_006180050.1:0-368 GCF_000334495.1 Tupaia belangeri chinensis | reverse complement strand
CGAGACCCACGATGGCGTCTCCCCAGTGCTGTGGGACAGTTTTACTCCAAAGCGTTGTAGCGTGGACCCTCCTGGCAAGGGGTAAAGATAGGGCTTCAGGGTCACCAGGGCCCAGCTTAGCACCCTGGAGCCGTGTCCTGAGACTTCCTTTCCGTCTTCCTAACTTCTCAGCAGAACTCTCCTCGGTCAGATCACGACCACTCATGAGCCTCACGGCAGAGAGTGGAAGGCAGAGCTAATTCGCTGAGCTCACGTTCTTGGGAGCTGCAGAGAAAAAAGGCTCGCTGCACCCACCAGCTGCCTTGTTCCAGGTGGTTCTCGAGTTGTTGTTTTTTGGGTTGTTGTTGTTTTAGAGGTTTTTGCTATAG
>NW_006180049.1:0-368 GCF_000334495.1 Tupaia belangeri chinensis | reverse complement strand
CCTTTAAATTTGGGGAGGCTTTTTCTGGGATGCAGTGAACAGGCGGGAACTAGTTGGCTCTTTTGCTGGTGTTGGGCTTTTGTGAGTTCAGAACAGCCCTTGGTCAAGGCCGCACTTAGTCTCACTACCGAGGATTCCATTCAGTCCTTTGGGAGTCAGGAAGCCTCTGGGCCCTGATACTCAGCCCTGGGTGAGCCCCGGTCCTCAGGCCCTGCATGGCTCTCACAGTGCTGCTGGCCCCTGTCTGGCCACCAGCTTCTGGTTTCTATTGCCTCGGCCTCCTTGAACCCCAAATTCTCTCTCCCCAGCTTTGGTTTGTCTGTCTTCTGTCTCCACTGCACCTGGAAACTCCCCAGTCAGGCTTTGGG
>NW_006180048.1:0-368 GCF_000334495.1 Tupaia belangeri chinensis | reverse complement strand
GATTGCAAGATGGTCATCCTCTTTGGGGGATACTTTTTCACTCCCCCCATCTCTCTCTGGGAAGTACACCTGCCCTATAGAAAGTTATTTTAAAAAGAAAGAAAGAAAATGTGATCATACACACACACATACATACACACACAATGATACACTATTCAGTGATTAAAAGTAATAAAGTCCCGAGAAGAGGAGAGACACTGGCCAAGCGGCAGTAGCAGCAGTGCTGGCCCAGTGTGGATGTACTCCTGGCAGTGTGCTTTCTTGAGCAGCCATAGTTCTCACTACAGTGCCAGGACTAGTCTGGCTCATGCTTGTCCACAATCTCTCTCATCTCTCTCGGCTGTGGGAAATCTGGCTGAAGCCACTGA
>NW_006180047.1:0-368 GCF_000334495.1 Tupaia belangeri chinensis | reverse complement strand
CTGGGTAGAGCTGGTCACCTCCGTCCCTGACCTTAGCTTCCCCATGTGAGGGGTTCAGGAGCTTGGCCAGAGGGCTCCCAGCTCTCAAAAACACCGTCAGCTATGACATCCCATCCCTCCATTCCTAGGGTAGGACCAGGCAGCCCAGAACCAGTCCCACACTCCAGCCAGTGGGACAGTTTGTTCTGTGGCAGAGGCTCTGGGGGTCGCCTCCTCATTCCCTCCTGCACCGGTCCGTCTCCCAGCAGCTGGCACCTGCCTGTCTTCCCCGGAAGTTCTGTCTTGGGCGGCACTGCCCATGCCCAGGCAGGCTGAAGGGCTGGGAGCTGATGCTCCCTGGAGTAACGCTCAAAGTGATGGTGGGGCTG
>NW_006180046.1:0-368 GCF_000334495.1 Tupaia belangeri chinensis | reverse complement strand
TATAGTGAAAATCTCTCCAAAAAAAAAAGTCTTGCTACAGTGCCTGCACAGAGCAAACACTGACTAAACAACAGCCATTATGATAATAATCACAGGGATTTGAATTCCCACTGGATACAAGCTGCTCTTTAACCCTAAAGGATGAGATGCTTCCAATCAAAGCAGTATCCAGGTTTTGTCTGATCTGTACAGAAGAAAGCAGGATTGCCCCCGTCCTTCTCTCAGAAAACTTATTTTCAACAAAGCAGCTTAGGACCACATCTGTTTTCTTTCATGGTCATACCACACTGCTGCCTCTCAAGAAAACATCTATATTTCAGAACTATTAAAATTAAACTATGGGGACCAGCAGTTGGTGTAATGACTGT
>NW_006180045.1:0-368 GCF_000334495.1 Tupaia belangeri chinensis | reverse complement strand
TATATATTTTTAGTGATATAAAATGTGCATATAAAAACATTCAAATTTTAATTTTACAATGTTAAGAATTAGCACTAAGTAAAAACTACTATATATAGCAAGGATGTGGCTTCAAGCAAAGGTCAAGGCCAAGATAAAGAATTAGACCTTTGTCAACATCCCCGAGACACTTTGCTTCCCTTTATAGAAATGTCCCCTACAATTTAACTGCTATATTCACATAGCACCATGGGTTCACACTCTTAATCTATTCAACAAGTTGTGGGATCTATCCATTTTGTAGACTGTATGAATTTTATTGTTCTCATATTTGTGCAGTCTTCTCTTATAAGCATAGAACATATTGAAATGATCACCTTGTAAGCTAA
>NW_006180044.1:0-368 GCF_000334495.1 Tupaia belangeri chinensis | reverse complement strand
CTCTTTCTGAAATATAACCTGACAAAAAGATAAATAAAATAAAATAAAACCACTTAACAACCAAAATGTAGAGGACAACTTCTTGACAAAGTGTAGCTCTCAACAGCATTTAATTTGCATCATACTTGACAGGAAACATTAGAAACACTCTTGTTAAATGCTCCAGCAACAAGACAGTCTTCTATCACCTTTACGATGCAGCATTGTATGGAATGTTTCGCCGAATAAAATACAAGGAAAATACATGAACGATAGAATTATTGGAAGCAGAGGAAAAATTCTGTTTACAAAAAATAAGAACATTAACTGCCTACTAAGTCATTTCAGTCAGCTTTCCATATACAATAAAAGCAGACAAAATCAAAGGC
>NW_006180043.1:0-368 GCF_000334495.1 Tupaia belangeri chinensis | reverse complement strand
TACTATCTACAAAACACTTAAAACAAGAACACATATAGGTTTAAAATGAAAGGATTGAAAAAACAAATTGTAACCCCAAAAGAGCAAGGGTAGCTATAACAATATAAGGCAAAGTAGACTTTAAATCCAGAGTTTTACAAGAGACAAATAGGTCAAATAAAAGAGTCAGTTCACCAAAAAGCTATAACAGCTGTACACTTATATGTGTCAAACATCAGATTTCTTAAATGTATTGATCAAATTGAAGGGAGAAATAGATCTGCAAAAATAGTAGGAGACGTTAATATTCAAGTTTCAGTAATGAATAAAACAAGATAGTCCATAAAGAAACAAATGACTTAACTCACGCCGGGCACGTGTGCGTGCGT
>NW_006180042.1:0-368 GCF_000334495.1 Tupaia belangeri chinensis | reverse complement strand
GCACCTACTTTTAGGAGCAGTGCCGGGTGCTAGGGACACTGCGGCTACTTCCAGATTCCAAGGGGTCTCATTGAATGAAGGGCGGAATTAAGACATTTCCAAAAGCACCGAGCTGTCACGTGGGGGTTTTCAGAGATCTCTGAAGGGAGGCATCCGCAGGAAGGCCAGCGCACGGCCAGCTGGCCTGGTGTCCACAGGCAGTGCCAGGCGGGGGTGGCGCCCACCAGGACGAAGCCTGCTTTTCAGTACCACACGCAGCTGACCCCGGCCCGGAGGGAATCACGGCCAGGAAAACGGGTAAAGATGTTAGTCCTGGAACAAAATAAGTAAGTTATTAAAAAAAAATAGATAAATAGCACATTCCTAAC
>NW_006180041.1:0-368 GCF_000334495.1 Tupaia belangeri chinensis | reverse complement strand
CATTCCCCAGGTCTAGGCACTGAGATATTCCTCTTACAGGTACCAAACTCAGATAATGTGCCACAGTCACCCTTTAAGGGACTTGCTTAGTGACCTTTGACTTTCTGCTCTTCCTTTGTTCTGTTAACATTTTCTGACCACCCCAGGGGCATTGCATCCAGGCATGGTTTTCACCAGGGAACTGCAGAGTAAAATGAGATACATAGAGAAGGTGACTGGCTCAGAACTAGACCTTTAGCCAGGTTACATTCAAAAGGCAGAACTGAAAATGGGCTCCAGGTAGAGGTAACTAGAATGAAGGAGGAACATGCGAGGTGTAATCAGGGAAAGGAGGAGATGCTGGAATAGGGCCAGGCTCTGCAGCATCC
>NW_006180040.1:0-368 GCF_000334495.1 Tupaia belangeri chinensis | reverse complement strand
CGGTTGGAGTCCCAGCCCAGTGGCTTGAGAAACATACGAGGTGTGTGTGCATGATTATGTCTAAACTCCTGATGGGATGGAGAAATAAAGAAAACACTGCAGCATGACTACACTCTGTTGTGGGTACTTTCTCTCTCTCTCTCAAGCATGCATGCCCCCAACAATTAAAATATAGATATTAATACAAAAAGGACTTCAACATGGTGCCATCCAAAATATGATTGGGAAAGTAATAATAGTCCTATAGCATTCAGAATAAAGAAAGATAGTCTTTTACATAGAGAGAAGTATAGAAATGTAGAAATGACCACAGGAAATAGACCCTACCATCAAAACTGCCATCCTCCCTCCCCCCACCAAAACAAAAA
>NW_006180039.1:0-368 GCF_000334495.1 Tupaia belangeri chinensis | reverse complement strand
TGTTATCATTTTTTTATGGTGCTTGTACATTATAACAAAAATTCTGAGTAGTATTGCATGGTATGGCTATCCCTCATTTTGTTGGTCCACTCGGTGATCTGGTGAGGGAAGGTGTTAACTACAAATTCAGTTTCTTTCAAAGACAGAGCCATGTAGGCCATCTGTCTCTTCCTGTGTGTATGTGACATGTCCTTGCAGATTCATGACAGCATTTTTCTGAGGTTTTGGGCTATTAATTTTTTCTTTCTTTAAATTATTTTTAATTATCATATGGTAATTATACATATGGATGGGATACAGTTGGATTTTTATTTATTTTTTCTTTTCTTTTTTTTGTAGAGAGGTGTTTTTTTGTTTGTTTGTTTGTT
>NW_006180038.1:0-368 GCF_000334495.1 Tupaia belangeri chinensis | reverse complement strand
TATCTTTATCAAATACATAAGTTTGAATTGGTGCAGAATTCTAAAGCTCAAATACATCAATATAGTTATTTATTCATTCAAGGAATTTGATACTACACACTAGGGAATGATTAGGAGTAGCCACAAATGATTTCATGAACAAAATCTTTGTTCTCTAAAAGAGTTTGTGTTAAAACAGGGAAGATGGTATGAAGCCCATGTGAAAGGACAGCTATTGGCCTGAGAAAGTCGAGAAAGCTTCAGCTGTAAAGTGCCTATTCCAGACCATGGACTAAGGAGTTTCCCAGGCAAGCGCACAGGGGAAGGGGCTTCTAGATGGACGAAATAGCCTGTGATTAAGTAAATGGAGCTGTGAGAAGAGCATGACC
>NW_006180037.1:0-368 GCF_000334495.1 Tupaia belangeri chinensis | reverse complement strand
CCCCACTCCAGAAACACATCCAGTCCCCAACCCCTGTCACCTCTTCTCCTTCCCCCTGAAATCCAGGTCCCAGCTGCCTTCGGGAATCTCTCTCCACCCTCCCCTCTACCTCTCTACCCATGTTGCCATCACCCTTTCCAAAGCCACTGTCGTCTGGCTGGAGCAGGGCTGCGACCACCTCCCCCTGCCATTTATACTCTCTCTCGCTCTTCCACAAGCTTCTCCCAGCAAAGCTGGGAGCCTTTCGAAGCCATACCTCAGACCTCACTGTACACCTGCCCCACACCTTAGCTCCCCCACCCTTCCCAGCTCCCCAGTGGCATACAGCACCCGTGTGGTTTCTCCAGTGTCCCAGCTCCCTGCTTGCC
>NW_006180036.1:0-368 GCF_000334495.1 Tupaia belangeri chinensis | reverse complement strand
TTTTAAATAATTACAAAAGGGAATTAATTTTCCAAATTGACTTAATACAAGTGCAATGGAAAAGATAAGAATGGAAAGACCAACTAGGTATTTATCCTGTATATTTTTTATGAATAGTTAAAGACTATAAATGACTCAAGTTTTAGATCAAAATAAATATTTAATAAGAAAAAATAATTTTATAGTACATTTTATCTTGTTAGTAGCATATCAAAATTTATATTTAATTGTGCAAATATTTCTGTGTATATCAGATTAAACAAGATTTCTGTAAGTAAAGACATAATTTGTATGAATAGTGGTCAACGTACAAGTCCTGAGAAATTATTTTTAGGAGACATCACAACATTGAGAAAGAGAGTGACTAT
>NW_006180035.1:0-368 GCF_000334495.1 Tupaia belangeri chinensis | reverse complement strand
TTAAAATAGACAATAAAAATAGAAAAAAAATAAAGCCATTAGGTGGATGAAAGCAACTCTAGAGTGAGTGAGGAAGGAGAACAAAGTATCAGGCTAGAGGTCTGAGGCTCTGCAGGGTCAGGTGGTCAGAGAAGAGACAGAAGCAAAGTGCTCTGGGAAAGAAGGAGAGTGGCTGCCAGAGACGAGGAAAACCAAGAGAGGGCTGTGTTGGAAGCCGTGAGGAAAGGGTTTTAGGAAAAGGGAGCCACTGTGTGCAATGCTGCTGAGTAGCTGCATAGATGACGACTTAGAACTGATCCTTGAATCAGACGAGCACTGAGGGTACCAGGAAGAGGGCAAAAATGGGTCCGAAGGGCCCAGAAGACAGA
>NW_006180034.1:0-368 GCF_000334495.1 Tupaia belangeri chinensis | reverse complement strand
GCAGTCAACTACATGGGAATCCAGCGCCACAAGGATTCCGCAATCTGCTGGTTCTGGCCTGAGTAAGTTTTAAGTGAAGGATCCTGGCTAGATTTTTCACAAGATCATTTTCATCCAGCCGTCAGAACTGGGGGTCAATCTAGGTAGTAATTACGGTGTGGAAATCGGGAACTGACCTGACTGTGTTGTTCTCGTCCACTCCAAGAAAGGTTGTCGAAATCGTATGGGAGCCCGCCTACTCTTCTCAACGTCGCCGTTGTTCTGTATCAGGTCCACAATTTCCTGGGTCCACGTGGTTCCTGAAAGAGAGGAGAATGAAGAACCGAGGAGGCAGTCACCAATTCTCTGCAACTTACAATTTAGAAACA
>NW_006180033.1:0-368 GCF_000334495.1 Tupaia belangeri chinensis | reverse complement strand
GAAAGATTATGGTGTGATGAAACCCCATTGGGAGGTTCTCTCTCTCTTCCTCTCTCACTCATGTTCTGTATTATAAAATAAAGAATAAGTATACAGTACCCCATAAATATGAATGCTTATGATGTGTCAATTAAAAATTATGGTAACTATGTGAGCTGATGCTTATTAGCTTGATTGTTGTGATCATTTCAGTATATGTATACACATACATACACAAACAGGCACACACACACTACATTGTAGTGCCAGCCCTGTGGCCTAGGGGCTAAGGGAGCTGTAGCCCACATGACCAACAGTGCATGTCGACTCTCAGACCTAGCAACTTGGAAAAAAAAAAATTTCAACAAGATGGAGAAGAGACTGTGGCA
>NW_006180032.1:0-368 GCF_000334495.1 Tupaia belangeri chinensis | reverse complement strand
CAGAAGTTTTAATTTTGATAAAGTCCAACTTATCTGTTTTTTCCTCTGTTATTCATACTTTTGGGGTCATATCTAAGAATCCTTTTCCAAATCCAAGGTCATAAGGAATTATCTCTCTGTTCTTCCATGAGTTTTATGGTTTTATTGCTTATAATTACGTTGTTGATCCTTTTTGTTTGTTTTTGTACATGATGTGAGATACAGGCTCCTTGCGTTAGTCTATATGTATGTCTTTACATCAACATCACACTGTTTTGATGACTATAGCTGCATATACTACTTATTAAACTTTGGGGGTTACTTAATACTTGAAATAACTTTTGCAGGACTTAATGTCACAGTAAGTCAGATATTTATGTTTAGGTTCC
>NW_006180031.1:0-368 GCF_000334495.1 Tupaia belangeri chinensis | reverse complement strand
TGCAAATCAAAATCACAATGAAATATCACTTTCAATTACAATGGTTACTATAAAAATTTATAAATTCTGACACAAGTGTGGGGACAGGGAAATTCTTATGTACTGTTAATGGGACTATAATTAGTACAGACACTATAAAAATGGTGTAAAGATCCCTCAAAAAATAGAAAATAGAACTACCACATGATCCAACAATACTACCGCTGAAGATATATTTAAACAAAGTAAGATCAGTATCTGAATGAAATATCTGCACTCCAATTTTTATTGAGTACTATAAACAGTAGTATAGGGAATCAAACTAATAGTGCTTCAATGAATAAAAAGCTTAAGAAAATGTGGTATATATATATGTGTGTGTGTGTGTG
>NW_006180030.1:0-368 GCF_000334495.1 Tupaia belangeri chinensis | reverse complement strand
CTTAACCACCATGCCACCCGCTGGGCCCCAACTTCCAGTCCTTCTAACAACCCTCACTTTCCTTGTCCAGAGGGAGACTGCCTTTAAACCAGACGACTTGGCCTCTGGAGCAGGGAAGATCAGAGTTTTCCTGCTTCAACCAGGGGCTTGGGCTTCCCACCTAGCTCTTGTGTCTTCTTGTGACTACTCGTTTTGAGATTTCTCTTCTGTGCCTCTGATAAAGGGCCCCTCCTATAAAGGATCCCCTCCCCTTTGTCCCTGCCCATTCTGTTCAAGATCTGAAAACTGCTGCTGTTACTGTTGCTGTAGAAACAGATGCTTGCCAAAATGAAGTTGGATGGAAAGGCTGGTTTTGGCTGTGGGACTGC
>NW_006180029.1:0-368 GCF_000334495.1 Tupaia belangeri chinensis | reverse complement strand
CCAGAGCAGAATAGACATTTACACAATAGCACAGTCTGAAGAGCATGGAAAATTAACTAAATTTAAACAATCCTGTCTATGACATCACTTAAAATACAATTTATCAAAGACATGAGGGGAATGTAGATGTTAGGAGCAAGGGGATATTACACAAGAATGCAATTCAACACTTTAGCCCATTCTGAACAAAACAGTTTGAATTAAAAAATGAAAAGATTGTACTGAGTAAAGGAAAACTGTATACAACATGGGTTCTACAAAAAGTGTCACCAATCATCTTATGTACGAGAGCGAGATCTGCTATGACGGGGAGAATAGCGTGGTGATCCTCTGCTTCTCCTTGGGGAGTAACTGCGACTCCTGCTGTT
>NW_006180028.1:0-368 GCF_000334495.1 Tupaia belangeri chinensis | reverse complement strand
TTTTTTTTTTTTTTTTTCTTTTTTCTCCTTAATTGCCAGCAAGTGAGTGTGCTTGTGAGAGAAAGTGAAAGCATGCCCCAGTGGGGTGTGGTCACACTTCAACCATTTTCCTCCATTTCTGCATCCTCTCATGATTGTTGGCATGAATGCACAGGTACTTGACATGGTCTTCAAGCCACTGGGGCCAGGATTCACAATGGCTAGCCAAGTGGGATCCGACTCAATGCTCAGTGCTTAACTACTGTACTGTGGGATTGGCTGTTTAGAACTATTTTTCCACAGTAGGCCAGATAGTCTGTATTATAGCTAGCTAGTTCTTGAAGCCTCACAATAAGACATGGCCGATAGGATTGATTCTTTTTTTTAGA
>NW_006180027.1:0-368 GCF_000334495.1 Tupaia belangeri chinensis | reverse complement strand
GTGTATTCCAGAGCTCTGTGCTCTGTAAATTGTGCTCTGTGGTGGGTGTTAAACTGTCATATGAACATCTTCACACTTTACGCCTACCCCTACAGGAGTACCTCTGCCCCTGGCTTATTTCTAGGCTCCTGGTCATTTAACCAAGCCATTTTCCATTGCCCATGCATTTATATAGAGAGAGCCCTCTGTAACAATGGTTTCCATATCTACAGATTCAACCAACCATATAGACAGACCATCCCAATTGTTAAAAAATGAGTGAAAAGATGGATCCCCCCCAAAAGAGATTCTTTACGTACTTTCTTTTCATTTATATCTGATGCTAAGATTACTTATAAGAAACCTAGAGATTAAAGTATACAGGAGGA
>NW_006180026.1:0-368 GCF_000334495.1 Tupaia belangeri chinensis | reverse complement strand
CCCCCTACCCCGCAAATGCACATCCTTCTCATATGCATTCACTCCATCCTAACATCCCTAAAAGTCATAACCCACTCCAGCATCAACTCTGAGCCTAAAATCTCATCTGAATCTCATCTAAATTAGCTGTGGATCAGATTCAGGGTATGATTCATCCTGACGCAAAATTCCTTTCCATCTGTGAACCTGTAAAACCAGACAGTAAGTTACTTATTTCCAAAATTCAATGTCAGAACAGACATAGGGTAGTTATTGCCATTCCAAAAGGGAAAAATCAGAAGAGAAAAGCAAAGTAGTAATGTGTCCCAAGCCAGGGTTAAACTTGGGTTCCATTAGATTTTAAGATTTGAGAATGACCTCCTTCAATT
>NW_006180025.1:0-368 GCF_000334495.1 Tupaia belangeri chinensis | reverse complement strand
CTCAGGTGAGCACATATGCCATATGGCAAAACAAAATAAAACAAAAAGCAAGCAAACAACAACAACAAAAAAGGAGGCTGGACCTCTGATTATAGTCTGGCCCAGGACCGGGAAGCTCAGGCCCTGGGATGGCCTGTGAATGCCATGGACTTCTGGGGACTGCTTTGCTGGCCTAGGAGACATCTGATCCCTATTTTGGGAAGCTGTTTTGTGTTTCCACTGGCCCTGCAGTTTGAAGAGTTTCTGTTCTCATTTCTAAGCTGTTTGCTCAGGATTTTATGTCTTATTTATGACTCTGCAGATTCGCAGATTCTTTAGGACCAACACCAAGGATGTTGGCTCCTAGCCGGAGACAGTGGGCATACTGT
>NW_006180024.1:0-368 GCF_000334495.1 Tupaia belangeri chinensis | reverse complement strand
TAGCGTAATGTAAACGTTCCTGTGACTGCTTCGTCAGATTTACTCAAAACATTGGTGCCTCCGTGTGCTTCAGGGCCACGCCAAGTAGGGGGTGCCCCACCCTGGCCGTGCTCTGTGCGCGCGCAGCCTGCAGCGGTGAGACCTGCTGAGGTCCACGTTGCTCTCTGCTCTTGTGGTACGACACCAGGGAGGGGGTGCAGCGTGGCTCTGCCTTCCAGGGTTCAGGAAGCTTTCACAGGGAGCGGAGACTCACAGCGGTGAGGTAATCGAGGGGGAACTGCCACGTGAGGTCACCTCACTCTGTAAACACAGACCGCAGCGAGGAAGGTTCAACGCGATGCAGCGAACAAAACAGGGCAAGGTGCGCC
>NW_006180023.1:0-368 GCF_000334495.1 Tupaia belangeri chinensis | reverse complement strand
GGTCTCACACGGTGATTCCCCCCACCCCTTGGCCTTTCCAGCCAGACAGGATCTTGGGTATAGGGGCCACCATTTACAGGTTGGTCTGGGAACTGAACCCACAACCCTCCAGTCTTCCATATGGATCCAGCATTGCTTAAGCTACACATTTCTTGAGTGACTCCAAGAAGGACCTATAGTTGTTTTAAAGAAATAAAAATATAATAGGTGTGGGGAAGCCCCATCTCCCTCCACAGAGGTCTACTATGAATTTTGCATCTTTCTAGCTCATTTATATGCTGTGTCTTTGTGTTTGTAGGTTTTTGCCATGGGGTGTGTGCACTCGCTGGAGGGAGATAGAGACAGAGAGAAGGAAAGTGGGAAATCAC
>NW_006180022.1:0-368 GCF_000334495.1 Tupaia belangeri chinensis | reverse complement strand
CGCCCAGCCACTGTCCTCCCGTTGTCCATGCCCCGCTCCCCACTGTAACTAGCACCGCATCAGAGTCAGTGAGCTGGCCAAGCTCCCACAGCCACCCACTCTGCGGACAACAGCCACGAGGACCGGCAGTGCGGGCCCTTGGGGCAACGGGTTGGCTGGACCCTGCACCCCCCCACCCCCCATGACCGACTGGCTGGATCCTGCATCCCCCTGGGGCGACAAGCTGGCTAGAGCCTGAACCCCCCCGGGGCGACGGGCTGGCTGGATCCTGCACGCCCCTGGGGCAACGGGCTGGCTGGACCCTGCACCCTTACACCAGGTCAGGTGCTGGGGGTGACAGCTCAGGTGGTGGGTGCCAGCAGGGACAG
>NW_006180021.1:0-368 GCF_000334495.1 Tupaia belangeri chinensis | reverse complement strand
AGTGCCCTATTGAGTGCATATTGAGTATCTATTTTGGGCAAAATGTAGTTAAGAGATAGATACGCCATTAAAATACAATGAAAATGGAAAGAATATTATATAAACATAGAACTGGTGAAGCTGATTTTCTAAAGAGCTCATGAAATGTTGCTCTTTCACATTTGTGTTACCAAAGTCAAATCCAGCTTGCCCGTCCACTCCTCCTCAGCTGCGCCACTAACCAAACTGTGGACTTGAGGTGTGGTGAGGGCAAGTACAGCTTTGCTGCCCTGAGCAAAGCAGGAGAGCAGGCAGCTAATGCTGAAAAGGCCCATTCTCCCTGAAGTTTTCCGAGAATCTGGTTTTTGTTGTTGTTGTTTTGTTTTGTT
>NW_006180020.1:0-368 GCF_000334495.1 Tupaia belangeri chinensis | reverse complement strand
CCACCTCTCTAGCAATGCCTTAATGAGTCTTCATTGGAGAGCATCTTGCTTGTTCCTGAGACCCTACCTATAACCTAGGGGGGATCCCACATACTGATCAGAAAACAGGAGTTCTCCCTTCCCATGTGACACGTTCCATTTTCCCCAAACCAAACACATTCTGAAGTCTGATCGAAGTTAAGCTATTTGGGGTTTAAGATCCAACAACTGTGACTTTATCTGACCACAGGGCTCCCTTGGCATAAGAAAGCAGATAAAGTGGAAAACTATTCTCTTTTATAGGTCTGTACCCACTCAGCTGCTCCATCTCCCCAACCTTCTCATCACCCTCAAGAACTCAACTCTTCTTTAGAATCCTCTTCTTTAAA
>NW_006180019.1:0-368 GCF_000334495.1 Tupaia belangeri chinensis | reverse complement strand
GCGGGGGGCAGATTTGGAGGTGCCACCCTTGGGCTGGCCAGTGACCAGTCACCCCCAGAGAGAGAAGACAACAGGGTCTCCCGCACACGTCAAGTCCACGCAGACGCTGTCTCTATGACAACAGGGGAAGATGACAAGGGCCATGCCCACAAAGCCCGTGTTCCAGAAGATGGGTGGAAGAAACTTGGGACGCCAGTAACAAGGACAGTCTGAGAGCCACCGGGGGTCACGGACACAGCAGTGGGGTCAAGGCTGGGCACCTCTGGGACAGCAAGCTCAGCTCAGAGGGAACCTCAATCCACAGCCCGTCCCTGGGTCTCCCGGGAGCCACAGAGGTCTGAGGAGGAGGAGGAGGAGGAGGAGGAGGA
>NW_006180018.1:0-368 GCF_000334495.1 Tupaia belangeri chinensis | reverse complement strand
TTTAAAAATAAAAATAAATAAATTAATTAAAAGTTAGACTCTTCATCACTAGAGGGCACCAGGTAAAAATGAGCCAACTGAACTTGTGTCTTTGAGCCATCAGGACTCCTGTCACAATTCAGTTTTACTTTGGACTAACATTAAGTGAGTAGTGATCACCAATTGCTGGGAAGGTTCTACAGAAAACGAGGCTCTGGCAGTGTAATTAGTACTTAGGAAGCTCCAGTGAATTACATTTTCTCCAACAGACACAGACAGTAACATGCTGACTTACACAGATAAATAAAAAGGAGAGAATGAAACAAGACAGCCAAGTCTTCTGTGGTGTTTACCCTCCTTTGGAATCAAGTTAGTCATGTGTGGTCACC
>NW_006180017.1:0-368 GCF_000334495.1 Tupaia belangeri chinensis | reverse complement strand
TTCAACAGATGGGGCTTGCCATACTGCCTGGAGATCCACAGATTAGCATCAAAAGGTGTTATCATGGGGCTACCTGTCCCCACTCTAGAGAGACTCCTAGCACTTCATGGCTGTCCTGATACCTTAGCCCCCTGCTGGGCTCCCAGCACCTGATAGCCATGTTCTAGGGCAAGGTTCCTCAGCCTCGGTAATATGGACATTGTCTTGGAGACTGTCCTATGATTTCTAGTATGTTTATCTACATGTCTTCACCCACTTGAAGGATTCTAGTAGCACCCTCTCCCTCTAGCAGTTATAACCAAGAATGTTGTCAAACGCCCCCTGGGGGGTGGGAATCAACCCTGGTTGAGAACCTCTGGTACAGGACT
>NW_006180016.1:0-368 GCF_000334495.1 Tupaia belangeri chinensis | reverse complement strand
TCTTCCAGCCTTCCCCGCGGACTTGCAGTTTCCTCTGTCGTCTCTCTGTGAACAGCAACCGGGTGCTGCTCGTCCTTTTGCTCTGACTGTACGGGGACCGCCCTCCTTCCCAGCCCCGCCCGTGGCACCTGTTTCCACGGGAGCCTGCCCTCCCGGGGAAGCTGGTGGCTGCCCGACTTGCACACCTTCGCTTTCTGGTGAGACAATCACAGCTTGTAAACAGAATACTCCTGTTTCTTCTGTCCTGATCATCTTGCCTTCGGTTTGCATTTGCTCCATGGAAACGCTGCCGAAGGTGCGGGCTCTCCCACGCCCGCCGACATGTCGACTGCGGACGGCTGCTGGGCGCACTGTGGTCAGCCGGGCAC
>NW_006180015.1:0-368 GCF_000334495.1 Tupaia belangeri chinensis | reverse complement strand
TGCCAATCACACATTTTTTCAAGCTGTTTTCCTGGAAGGGATCTGGACACGTTTCCTGTACAGATCTCAGTGTTCTTACAGCAAAACTGTCCACCTCACATGTTCTTTCAGGATTTACTTTGTTGCCTATGGAATGAATCTTCAGCAGTGCAAAATACTTCTTTCTTTCAATGGCCATGTGCCCATCACCTGCCCATCATCCTGCTTTGTCACGTGATACCTTCCCCACATCTGCAGCACCACCAACATTCTAGGAGTTTGAGAAGGGTTTTCTGGTCATGGTTAGGATGTGCATGGTTTAGCCCATATTCTTTCTTTTATCAAAAAGGACAACCATGGCCAGCAGGAGGCATGGAGGTTAAGGTGCT
>NW_006180014.1:0-368 GCF_000334495.1 Tupaia belangeri chinensis | reverse complement strand
CAAACACCTCTCCAAAAATAAATAAATAAATTTATACTGTAAAGGCATAAAATGTAAATTAAAATTAATTAATTAAAACAGAGGCTTAAAATATCTTAGGGTCACAGCACCTTTGTTAAATTGATGAATACATTGAAATCCCTCTCCAAGAATTATCCATACCGACATGTGCACAGAATTTTACATATAATTTTAGAAGGTTTCTGGATACCCTGAAATGAAATCCACAGAAACAAAACCAACTATACCTGCATTAGAAAATTTCTTAATAATTACACTTTTTAGATTTATGACGTTTTGGTGCAATCTCAGTTCATAGGTGTCATGTGAGTAACCTATGTTCTGGATCAGCAGATGGCATAATGATT
>NW_006180013.1:0-368 GCF_000334495.1 Tupaia belangeri chinensis | reverse complement strand
ATAAAATAAATAATTATTAAAAAAGAAAAAGACATGGGGATAGAACTTTCCAAGCAATATGGACAGAAAATGCAAAGGCCTGAAACAGAAGGGACTTGGGGACAGGGATGGAGTCAAGTGTCCAGGACAAGGGCAGGAGGTGATATTGGCGGCAGGGGGATGCCTGAGCACCTGAAAGGAGTCAGGATTTCATTCTGGTTGCAGTGGAGAACCATCAGGAGCTCTGAGAGGAGAGTGATGGGCTCTGGTCTACTTTGGAAAACCTTCCTCCAGCTATGGGGTGTAGAAGGGGTCATGATGAGGCCAGCGTAGGAATATCAAGACTCCTTGAGACCCAGAGTCCACATGACAGGTGGAGGTGAGACCAG
>NW_006180012.1:0-368 GCF_000334495.1 Tupaia belangeri chinensis | reverse complement strand
CCTACATTCAAAAAGTCTGATCATTCTAGCTAGACCTTCAAGACTCTAGGGCTGCAACCCCAAATTATTTTCTAACAATCCTACATTGTTTTGTATTCCTCAAATATTCAATGTGTTTTTCCATCTCCTTAGATTAAATCCATCTTAGATGTGTCTATTTTAGAGATTAAAAACAGTTCACCACGGAAATAATGGCAAATTTTGTGGAAATGCACATTGTAACATTATTTTTTATTTATTCATGCAATCAGAGCATTGTTATAACACTTATGTATGTAAAATAAAATTGATTCAGAGCCATCATAAAGTGCCCTTTAAACAAATAAGACTCAGAGTTTATGCCAGGAGCCATATCACTAAAGGAGAAA
>NW_006180011.1:0-368 GCF_000334495.1 Tupaia belangeri chinensis | reverse complement strand
CTCACTTTCCTTCTCTCTCTGGTGAGTACATAATATACTTTATGGCAAAAATACAAAAAGACTAGTTGATTATAATTTATGTCTCATTTTAAAAGCTGTTTACAACTGTTTAAAAAGCTGAGGGAGCTCTGTATAAACTGATATGGAAGGCTCTTGAAGGCGTATTGTGAATTCAGACACAGGAAGTTGTAGGATAATACATGTTGTATGATTTCATTTATATAAAAAATGAACCTAAAACTGTAGCTCTGTATACATGCTTATATTTGGAGGTAAATGCACAGATGAAATTAGGAAATACTGTATACCAAACCGGGGAGGGGAGAAGAACTGGAGTGAAGAGGTGAAGTAGGACTTTAAATTTTTAC
>NW_006180010.1:0-368 GCF_000334495.1 Tupaia belangeri chinensis | reverse complement strand
TTTTTTTTTCAGGTAAGGAAATGTGCTTCTACCACAGTTTTTAAGTATTTCTTTAATTCATTTTGCCTACTTTCTCCCTCAGTAACATCTATTTTACCACCTTCTGTTTTTGTCATCTCTTTTATTTATGTTTCTGAATTCTGAGAGTGCTATTCAAGTCCAACTCTGCTATGCCAATTCAACACTTTCAAAGGATAGTTTCTTGACTACAGTGTCAGGATACACCACCATGTCCTACTTATTATGACATGCACAATTTGTTTATAATAATAAAGTACCAACATATTTCAGTACATTAATTTTTATTAAGTTAGATAGAATGTTTTAAGAGTATTGCTATAGGGACCAGAAGATGGTGTAATGGTTAC
>NW_006180009.1:0-368 GCF_000334495.1 Tupaia belangeri chinensis | reverse complement strand
CCACATGGGAGTCCAGTGCCTTAACTAACATCATGCCACCTGCTGACCTCGCTGCTTCAATTTCTACCTTTCAGTATCACTGCTTGGTGGCTAGGACAGCTCTAGCACTGCACTGCAGCTTCAAATGCAACATGAAAGAACACACACCGATACAGACTCTGCAAGACTATGGCTACAGTTAAGATCTTACACTACCATCTAGAAAGATCTCCAAGTCACTAATGACAGGCTATAACAAGAATCCTTCTGTCAATTCACAACAAAGTTAAGTTCAAACCCTGGGTTTTCTAGGCTGAAATATGAAAAACTCAAAGTACAACCTGAAAAATACAAATTTTAATTCTTCTTTCTTTTTTTTTTTTTTGGAG
>NW_006180008.1:0-368 GCF_000334495.1 Tupaia belangeri chinensis | reverse complement strand
ACCCGCTAGCACTACCAAGGTTTTTATTCTAACATTTCGTTGAATGATTTGCTCAACCATTACCCTATTGTTGGAGATTTAGATCATATCCAACCTTGTTTTGGGGTAATACTGTGCTCTACATTCCTGGTAATAGTGAGTACTTATGCAGTACTTACAAGAGGACTTCAAGAAGTTTCTGGGAAATGGAATTTATGCAGTTTACCTTGGTGCAAAAAAAAAAGAGAAATCCATAATTTTCTTGTAATACATTTTCTATGAACTTTGTGAAGACCGCCTCATATGTGCCATGCACTGTGTTAAGTACTTTACATGAATTATCTTATTTAGTCTGATAATAATCCTATGAATTAAAAACTTTTTTTTTT
>NW_006180007.1:0-368 GCF_000334495.1 Tupaia belangeri chinensis | reverse complement strand
TATATGTATATTTGCCCAATTTAAGTATACTACACCTTTTTCTTTTCATTTTTCTTTTGCATGATAAAATGGATGAATGCCTGCATGGGAGACAGACACATGATAGAACACACCCATGAACACATGAGAGAGACACAGATGAGCTCCTTCTCCAGGGTCTGGTCATGCCACAGTTCCCTTCCTCCAGTCCTCGAGCCCACTAGCTCTTGGGCACTGGTTCTTCATGCTGACCAGGTCAGGGATCCAAACCACAGGTCACCACGTGTGATAAGACTTCTCTCGAGCAGTGTGTTATCATTATCACAGAGCTGTCCCCATGTTTTCTCATGTTATGTGGTTTAAAATAGAAAGAGAGGAAGAAAGAGAGA
>NW_006180006.1:0-368 GCF_000334495.1 Tupaia belangeri chinensis | reverse complement strand
TTACTCATTGCTTGCCTAAAATCTTGGCTTATGTTCATCTTATCAAAAAAAAAAAAGTATACTCCAAAAATGCCCACAATTTTAGCAACTAAAATTGCTTTAAAGATATTTTGGGCCAGTGGTTGTGCAGTGTGGACCATCCTGAAGAGCAGGCATTCTATGTTGCTGATTCTTCTGCTCTTATGTTTTTAAAGGAAGCTACTGATTTTGTCCACTGGATATCATTTAGCAATGATCACTTTCCTAAATGCTCACTCCTCACAGAATTTGTACATAAAATAATTAAAATTTACTATTTCAAAATCATCCCCATGTCTAGTAGCAATTTTTTGTTTCATTTGTTTTTGAGAATTACTTACTTAATTTTT
>NW_006180005.1:0-368 GCF_000334495.1 Tupaia belangeri chinensis | reverse complement strand
GTTCTGTTACCCTTTCCCCACTTGTTCCCCACAGAACCCATTCCATGGAGTTACAATGTAGTCTTGCTGTGTATGACAATCCTTACAACTCCACTGTTAGGTGTTCTTGCTTTCCCCATTCTATAGACTTCAGACTTCTACAAATCACTGAAGTCAAAAACATAAGTAAGTCCACTCCTGAGATTCTGCTAAAGAAAGGAGAAAGATAAAGTAAGCACAAAGGTTGTTCCTTCAGGTTTTACTCTATAAACTTTTGTCTTGCTTGAATCTTTGGTATCTATAATTTTAAAAATAAAATAAGGTGGGGTCAACAGGTGGCATAGTGGTTAAGATTGTAGACCCCACATGGCCAACTGTACAGTTCAAGT
>NW_006180004.1:0-368 GCF_000334495.1 Tupaia belangeri chinensis | reverse complement strand
CCCCCCTGCCAGTGTCCCGCGGTTCATCGGCAGGCCTGGGACCCGACCTGGAACTTTGAATTAGGCTCGAAACTAATGATGGCAATCTCTTTCATTCCGGAGATTTTTCTAATTTATGGAGCACATCCCCTTTTATTATCAGATTTTATCCCCGTAATCACCCTGCGATGTACGTACGCATTCATATTCTCATTTTAAAGATGAGGAAATCAAAGATCATGGGAGAGCGTGTGCCCTGTAAGCAGAAGAGTGAGTCCAAGCCCAGGTCTCCTGTCCCCGGGCTTCCAGTGCAGTCGGGAGCCTGGCTCAGAAGTCCTTCGCTGGGCCTGCCTTGGCTCGCCGTGGCAAGTCAAGGCTGGGTACCGTCA
>NW_006180003.1:0-368 GCF_000334495.1 Tupaia belangeri chinensis | reverse complement strand
TTTTTTTTTTTTTCTTTTTAATAGGGGAGAGGGTTTTTAGGATAGCAAGGATAGCATTTCTAGAGACACAGAGAAACAGAGATGTATGAGACCAGGACTATTTCTGGGATTGGAAAGAAAACCAATGTTGTTGAAGGTGTGTAGGGGAGATAGGTGTTCCTTCTTGTGCTGAGGGAGGAGCTAGGTAAGGTGGGGCCCACGTATGTTGTGCAATGAAGTCCCAAATTGATCCTGGAGTCCCCTGGAGAATTCTGAACAGCATGATGTCAGCTTAATCTGGCAATGATGTGAGGGGTGAAATGGAGAGAGCAACACTCCTCCATGGTGCTTTCCTTCTCACCTTAGTGAGAGGCAGAGATGCACCTGGC
>NW_006180002.1:0-368 GCF_000334495.1 Tupaia belangeri chinensis | reverse complement strand
TTTTTTTTTTGAAGTAGGCCGAGTGTAAGGAATTTGGGTTTCTGTCCGTCATGCCCACCCTGTCCACTAGTTCTGGTTCTGCCAGAACTCAGCCTTGGCTACATTCTCTGAGCTCTGTACAAAGCACATATTGTCATGCCCACCTTTTGGATGAAACACTGAAGTTCAGAGTGGTTGAATAACTTGTGCAAGGTCACCCAAGGTCTCCCAGCTCAGTGGCAGAGCTGAGATGGGGCCTTCCTGCGGCAGCGTCTTCCCCTGCTTGGGGTTCATTGTTCAGTCCAGAGGGCTTGGGGTCCCCCACACAGGGCCTGGTGACAGTCTTGCCAGCAGTGTAATATTCTCATGACAAGGGTGTATGTGTGTGT
>NW_006180001.1:0-368 GCF_000334495.1 Tupaia belangeri chinensis | reverse complement strand
GAGAGTTTATTAATATTGAAATCCCTATGGATTTGAAAGTTTTCATGTAATTTGACTTCTTTTGTCCTTCATGTACAATTGTGCAATTTCCGAATGTATTGATTAAATCAAGTTGTTTTTGCCCTTGGATGACTCCTTATCTTGTTTATTATTATGAACAGCTCTAATCCTTATTCCAAGGAGTATTACTGATATATTTATATATTTCATAGAAAGATAGAGTTGCTGTTCAAGCTTATATGAAGCAGGAAATATTGAAAATTCTTGATATGTAAACAAAGGCATTTATTTATCACTTCTAAGTACAAATTCACGCAGTTCAAGTGTGTGGCATTCTGATAGTGCAACTGGATGCACAGGGAAAGCTT
>NW_006180000.1:0-367 GCF_000334495.1 Tupaia belangeri chinensis | reverse complement strand
CCACCTTAAACACCATGCCACCTGCTGACCCAACTATGTATAATATTGAGATTAATTAGCACACTATTCAATCCAAAGTTTTCTTACCAACTATAGAAGGAGCCCACCTGCTTTTGAAACTGAAACAAAATATTATACAGACAAAAGTGGAGAGTTTAATTAGTTCTTGCCCCCAAATCTCATGTTATCTCTAGTGGTTCCATTAGTCCCACCATGTGAAGATGATCCCACTTTACCAGTCTTTAAGGATTAAGGGTTGATTGTAACTGACAGAGATAACAAAATTCTTATAGTTAGTTGTATATTTTATATGAGAAAGTAATACTCATGAGCCAATCTACAAGAAAATACACATAACACAGAAAAG
>NW_006179999.1:0-367 GCF_000334495.1 Tupaia belangeri chinensis | reverse complement strand
GGTGCTTTATTTTCTGTCACAGGAGACCATCTATAATCTATAGCGCAGTGGGACAGAGCTCTGGGATCCTGCTGGGCAGCACTATGGGTAGAAGGCAGAAGAGACAAGGCCCACCAGGCCCAGTCCCAGGACCAAAGACAGAAAATTAAATAAGTGATCATCAGAAAGCTGTACTTCAGCAGTTGGGTGAGATGCAGAGGAAGCCAGATCCAACACAGCTGACCCGTGTACAGATTCTGGTCCTGTGACTTCACACTCAGTGCATTCATGCCAGCCCAGAACCCTGACAGCATGGAGGATTACAGAAAAAAAAAGCAGCAGTGTGACCAGGCCCCACTGGGAGGTGCCTTCTCTTTCTCTCTCTCTC
>NW_006179998.1:0-367 GCF_000334495.1 Tupaia belangeri chinensis | reverse complement strand
CCAGATGTCTAAGGTCCTTTGTCCCTGCACCAGGCACCTCACCAAGACGAACGACAAAGAAGGTCCCAGTCATCACCACTATCGCTGTTTTATACCTCCCTGCTGTCCTTCGGACTCTTCACCCTATTTTCTTGGAATTCCTTCAAAAGTATCATTTGGATCAGCTTTAGTGTTCTTCAGCCAGGACTTGTGTGGGCAAACCTCATGTTTGAGGCCCATTTTGGAGGTACAGCAGGGTGGTGCTGACCCTTAGGTGCAGGTCCTGCTCAGGGCCTTCACAGAGAGTTCATTCTGTACAAGTGACCTCATTTAATACTGCACTTTGGTACAGTATGATGTTGACTCTTATCTGAGAAGATGGAAACAT
>NW_006179997.1:0-367 GCF_000334495.1 Tupaia belangeri chinensis | reverse complement strand
GTCTGAGCGCAGAGAGGGAAGGACCTTGAGCAGTGACTTGCCACGAGCTATCGTTTGAGAGATGGGAACATGACCTGCAGGCTGGCACCAGAGATAAGGGGTCTAAGTGAGTTCACGTTTAAGGGGAGATTCATCCAAGTCTCACCTGAGACTTGTGGAAGAAGGTAAAAACTAGAAAGTGCGTGGGCCGCAGACCTCAGACACAGATCTGCTGGTGTTGATTCACCAAGGTCTGAAAGTCCGAAGTCTCGTGTTTGTGAGCCCCCTCCCAAGTAGGACGACGCGAGTCACCTGACACGTAGCCCCCACGAGGAAATGCAAGCACAAGTCCCTCCTTGCTGGGATAAAAGCCCCTCACCCCAGCTCC
>NW_006179996.1:0-367 GCF_000334495.1 Tupaia belangeri chinensis | reverse complement strand
TTTTACCAACCATGAGAACAGAAGTACCCATTGCACAGATGAGAACAGGTGAGTTCAGAAAGTATCAACACGAGAACAGATGACCAAGGTTAAAGACAGATTGTTCAGGATTCCAGCGCCCACAACGTTACCAAGAGTGGATTCAGCTCTTTCCTTCCTCCAGTCCAGAATATTTTAGGCTCTGCCCTGCGTCGACAGGCCCTAAAAGGACTCTTCCCTGTAGGAAGTGAAGTCCTGGTGGGGGCACCTGGGATTCCCTTAAGGTGGGTCGGAACCCTGCAGTGAGTACTCTTCGGGCCAAGTGTGGAGGACAGGGCCAGCCGGGGGCCCGTCAAACTTCTTCACAGAGACCACGACAGGTGCCTGT
>NW_006179995.1:0-367 GCF_000334495.1 Tupaia belangeri chinensis | reverse complement strand
TTTTTTTTTCAGATCTTGAGCTAGAGAAATTAGGGCAAACTTTAAATCTAAGTGATGAGGTGAAGCTGGAGACTGGAAGAGAAACAGTAAGAGGATCAAGAGTATGGAGGTTCAGGTTAGAGTGTTCATTAACTCAGTTTTAACTCCATCCAACAGATGCTTACAGAACAGTATGTGCATCATACACTGTTCTAGGGACATATTGATAACTACAAATGTCCTGCTATCATGGAGCGTACATTCTAGTGTGTGTATACAAGAAGGCAATGAACAAATTAACAGATATGACTGGTAATAGTGCTATGGAAAAACATTTGCCAGAATAAGGTCCCAGAGACTGATGGGTAGAGGAACAATGGCTTTATTT
>NW_006179994.1:0-367 GCF_000334495.1 Tupaia belangeri chinensis | reverse complement strand
AGAGAGAGAGAGAGAGAGAGGCAAGCACTGCCGCGTCTGGTGGTGTAGACGTCTCCCTCTTCAGCCATCAGATCCAGGGCACACATGCACACGTGCAGTCAGTTTCAGGCCAACTGGACCAGGGATTTTACCTGCAGTTGCCCTGTGTGATTTGGCTTCTCAAGAGAAGTGGTCACCGCTGTGCCATGAAACTAGTCTGGGTGTTGTTATTTTATTTTATCCACAGCTCAGGAGCATTCTCTGCGGGCATTTGAAAACCTTCATAGCCAAACGCATTTTGCTATGTGATTCGCATTCTAAATTATGACCTCCTTTTGCGTGAGGAGCATTTTCTTCTGCTAGAATTCACTATTGTCTCTGAGTTGTG
>NW_006179993.1:0-367 GCF_000334495.1 Tupaia belangeri chinensis | reverse complement strand
TGACATTTCCATCTTACATGCTCATAAAGATATGTGGATTTTATCGTTATTTGTTTTCTTTTATTCATGGCAAAGTATATGCATATGAACAAAAGGGTTGGGGAGACATACCCTTTACAGGGTCTGGTCATGTCATAATCCTTTTTGTCTAGTCCTCTAGCTCATTAGATTATGGGCACTTGTACATGTACCTGGTATGTTCCAGAAAAAACCAGGCTGGAGACTTGAACCATGGCCACCATGTAAGATCTGGCTTCTCTTGACCACCACATTATTGCTCTGAAAGGAGTCAGTCTGAAATATGCTTTTTAATGCAATAATCACAGGTGTGTGTTTGTACACATATGTAGTATGTGTGCATATGTGC
>NW_006179992.1:0-367 GCF_000334495.1 Tupaia belangeri chinensis | reverse complement strand
GGCCATGTGGGAGTCCAGCGACATAACGGCTGCACCGTCTGCTGGTCCGCAGAGCCACCCAGTTTAGCATCAGTGTGGCCTTCACTGCTGTCTGTAGTGCTTCTTTCTGTGTGAGTTGGGCCTGCCTCCAGCTAGCTCAATCCCTCTTCTCCGTGCCAGATGTTCTCACACTCTCCAAACCTGTTCTCTTGGTCCGTGCTTTGGTGAGTCGTCGTGTTCTGAATCCTACCTCTCCAGGTCAGAAAGTCCATTTTGCCAGTGTGCGAAGACTCTCCAGGACTTAACTTCCACAAGCCCAACTCACCAGCGATCGACGTACAAACAACAGTTCAGTTCGTCCTGTGTGCCGCCCCCCGCACTGACCCGA
>NW_006179991.1:0-367 GCF_000334495.1 Tupaia belangeri chinensis | reverse complement strand
ACAACAAACAAACAAACAAACAAACAAACCATTTATTTTTTAAAAAAGGTAAATATTCAGATTTACTGGAATTTTCAAATAATAATGTTTCCTTTCTGCTTCATTCCTCAATACAGTGGTATATATTTAAAATATTTGTACAGTTTCTGAAGCAGGCTCTATGAAAAATATCATGAACACAGTTGCTAAAATTATTTTGCATACATTCGCAAATATTATGAACATAGCTAGTTGAAAGAATTAGAAAACAATGAATTTAGTGATTCTTTGCCAACAGTGAGCTCACTGATTGAGCTGTGGTAAAATTTACAGAAATTTGCAGGACTGTTATTTTCATTTTTTGGCTTTTTAAAGAGATTTTTTACTA
>NW_006179990.1:0-367 GCF_000334495.1 Tupaia belangeri chinensis | reverse complement strand
TCGTGCGTATCCGCGACGTCAATGACAACGCTCCTGACATCGCCATCACCTCGCTGGCTGCTCTGGGAGAGCCAGCCCCCTCCCCCTTCGTTGCCGCCGGTGCTCTCTAGGGGACGGACGCGTCCTCATCGACAGGGCCCGGGACGCCGGAGGCCGGCGCCACCTCGCTGGTGCCTGAGCGGGCTGCACGCGAAAGCATGGTGGCTCTGGTCAGCACCTCGGACAGAGACTCGGGCGCCAACGGGCAGGTGCGCTGCGCCCTCTATGGGCACGAGCACTTCCGGCTGCAGCCGGCCTATGCGGGCAGCTACCTGGTGGTGACCGCGGCGTCTCTGGACCGCGAGCGCATCGCCGAGTACAACCTGAC
>NW_006179989.1:0-367 GCF_000334495.1 Tupaia belangeri chinensis | reverse complement strand
TAAGGGAGATATATTTTTATTTTGGTAATGAAATAAAGAATATGCATTTGTATGAAGTGTCTGAATCCAGTGGTTTAACTGCGGAGGATGGCAGGATACATATATCATATTTCCTGATATTCAAATCCTGAAGAAAAGAGTTCAGAATGAATATAGGGACAGATTATTGGAATCCTTAAAACACATGAGCAACACCAATCATCTGAATCAGTTAAAGAGAAACATAATTTCATCTCTGTGTACAGACATGGTAGAGGGTCTAAGATTTTGCTCACACCATCAACAATCCCTTTTGCTGGATTAAATCTAATCAAACATGGATGAGTCTGTAGAAATATATTGAGTCTCCTTCGAGTTAGAAAAAAAA
>NW_006179988.1:0-367 GCF_000334495.1 Tupaia belangeri chinensis | reverse complement strand
TTCCGTGCGGTGAAGCCCCAGTGTAAAACCGAGCACCGGACGCTCGGGGGAGCGTCCCTGGGTGGCATTCTCCCATCCTGTGCCGGGCGGCAATGCGTCCTGAGGCCAAGGGAGCTTTGTAGTGGGACCCCCAGCCCTCACCCCGTGTGTGTCTTTATCGAGCTGGTCCTGATTCCTACCCATCACGATAAACTGAAGCCATGAGTGTGGCCCACTTCTGTGGGCCGTCCCAGTGAATGATGGAACCCGAGGGCACCATGGGAACCCCAAACATTTCCAGCAGGTGGTCAGGCACTCCAGCCGGCGTGGCCCTGTCGCAGCGCTCAGAGCAAGGCTGCAGAAACCCCCCCCCCCAGAAGGCGCCACC
>NW_006179987.1:0-367 GCF_000334495.1 Tupaia belangeri chinensis | reverse complement strand
CCTTAACCACCATGCCACTTACTGGCCCCTAAAAATCTTTGAACTATTTTGACATATACAGTAAATTATTGTCAACTGTAGTTACCCTGCTTTGTTATTGAACATTAGAACATTTTCCTTTTATCTAACTGTAATTTTTTAAAATTTTCTTTATCTAATTTTTATCCATTATCCAACATCTCTCTAGCTGCTCCTTCTCCCTACCATTCCTAGCCTCTGGTAACCACTATTTCATTCTCTTTACATAGCACAACTAATGAGCTTAAAGTCAATGAAAGTAGGCCTGGCCTCTTGGTCTAGTGGTTAAGGGAGTTCCATCCCACCTAGTTGGCCACAGTTTAAATCCCAACCTTAGTGACCATGTGCA
>NW_006179986.1:0-367 GCF_000334495.1 Tupaia belangeri chinensis | reverse complement strand
CCTCCATGTCCTAGCACGTATCAACACTCCATGGCCTTTTATGCTGCGTAACGTCCCAGTTCAGGGCCACACCACCTTTTTCTTTACCCATAGACCAGTTGATGGACTTCGGGCTGTCTCTACCTTGGGGCTATATGAATTACGCTGCCATGAACAGCCACGGGCACGTCTTGTCTGCACTGATGTTTTCATTTTCTCAGGTGTTTGCTCTGGAGAGAACTGTGGGGTCACATGTGGAAACCGTGTGTGACCACTTGACAAACCTCCATACTCTGCCATAGAGGCAGCACCATTTTCCATTTCTACCAGCAATGCACGGAAGTTCCGCTTCTCCATGCCTTTGCCAACCCTTGCTATTTTGGTTTTA
>NW_006179985.1:0-367 GCF_000334495.1 Tupaia belangeri chinensis | reverse complement strand
CCATTACACTAACTGCTGGTCCCAATATGTGCGCTTTTTGTGACTGGCTTTTTTACTTACAGTAATTTAAGATTTATTCATGGTGTAGCATTTATTTTTATGGTTTGGATAATATGCCATTGCATGGATACGTTACATTGTGTTCATCTACTCATCAACTCTGTGACATTTTGGTTGTTTCACTTTGTGGCTATTAGCTAATTCTCCTATGAAGACTTACATATGTTTTCAGTTCTCTTGGTATATACTTGGTATTGGGTTTACCTAGTCTTATGGTAACTGTCTTAGGAAACTGCAAAACTATTTTCCAATGTACTTATACTACTTTACATTCCCATCAGCAACCGTTTAAGGGTTCCAGGTTCTC
>NW_006179984.1:0-367 GCF_000334495.1 Tupaia belangeri chinensis | reverse complement strand
GGGTCAAGCACGATGAGGCCTTCATATATAGTACTAGCCCCATGAAATGCAAATTGCTAAACAGCTGCTGTGGACCAATCTTGTCAGCAGGCCTTTCTGAGGGTAAGGCGTCTCAGGCCTGCTATATTAATTCTTTTGTACACACTTTTGATATAGCAATACTGGTATCCATAGATATTAGTATCTATATAGATATCAATTACTAAATTTTAATAAATGTTGATTCATGACTCATCTTATTTTCTCTATAATTTCACTTTCTTCTCCCTTCCACTATACTGATGGATTACTTTAAAGTAATTCCCAGTCATTGTTTCATGTTTATCTTTAAATATTTCATGACTCTTTTTATAGAGAGAACTTTTTT
>NW_006179983.1:0-367 GCF_000334495.1 Tupaia belangeri chinensis | reverse complement strand
TACAAAGAAATTGTCCAGTAATAAAGAGGGTGATTTCCTACTGATAAAGGGGTCAATTCATCAAATGAACATAATAAGCATAAATGGTTATGCACCTAATGACAAGCTTCAGAAGGTATGAAGCAAAAACTGATAAAACCTCAGGAGAGAGACAAATCATATTTACAGACAGACATTTCAACATTCTCTGTCGATAACTAGTAGAACAAGTGACAAGAAATTAGTAAGGACATAGATGACTATATCTGTGAAACAGATCAGGGCTGGACCCATGCCAGAAACAGACTACCAACCAGCTTGACATAATTGAAAATTCTAGAGCACTACGTCCAAAAAGGAGAAGTTTTTGCTATAGGGCTCATGCACT
>NW_006179982.1:0-367 GCF_000334495.1 Tupaia belangeri chinensis | reverse complement strand
CAGCACTCGCTTCGATGTGTCATGGTCTGCAGTGACATGAGTCGTCCCAGGGAGAATGTCAGGCTGGCATTTGGGTATGTGGCTCTGAACTCAGGGAGGCTGTCGCGGCTGAGGACAGAATCAGACTTGAGAGTGACCAACAGGAAGCTGCGATTTGCTCGACGTCCCCAAACGGGCTTGGATATTTGAGGGACTCAGTACTCCTGGGGGTGCCTGGACTCCATCTCTTTGGGAGACCGTGCTGAGCCCTGGCAGGTTCTGACTGCTACTTCCGGAAGTGTGGCGGGCAGGCCAGCACAGTTGGCTTTTTTGCCCTTAGCGTGGTCGCAAAGAGGAAACCCTCAGAAAGGGCGCCCTCTACCTGAAG
>NW_006179981.1:0-367 GCF_000334495.1 Tupaia belangeri chinensis | reverse complement strand
AAAGAAAAGAAAAAGAAAGAAAGAAAATTCTGAGAGTTTTCACTAATAAACTCTTGTCTCTGGAAGGGTATACCAAGAGGGTCTGTGGATAATCCTGATAGTCAAGTTAATGTCCTGCCTATTCCCGACCTGAACGAAACGGGAAGAACAATCCTAACTGGGCACCAACACGAGCAGGACCCAGACTGAGACCACACTGCCGGGTACATCAGGGAGGCCGAGCCAAACTTCCGTTTCAGATGAACAATTCTAAATGCAATAAATATGCACCAAATATCATAAGGCACGTGCTGATGCTGAAAAGATACATTAGATGTTTATCTAAAATTGACATTAAATTGGTCTTGATATGGTTTATCTGATGGCA
>NW_006179980.1:0-367 GCF_000334495.1 Tupaia belangeri chinensis | reverse complement strand
CTATTTTTTCTCCCCGATTTCCTTCCCTATACTCTTTCAGCAACACACTTCAAATAGCCTGAATTATCCAGGGTGGGATGGGCTTCCCTTTGAGAAGATGCCTCTTCTACTGGACCAAGCACAGATTGGGCTATTCAAAACAATAAATCTTGGTCAGCTCCAGGGGCACAGTACTCTACAAGGTAGAGGCCACATGGGAAAGTCCTGAGTTCACATCCTGAGATCTCTCTGGGCATATGAGCACAGGCACACATGGCTGTGATCCTCTCTGGCTGTGAGTCACAGCATGAAGACATTGGTAGGGGTGGTACTCCCTCTCTCAAAAGAAGAAATAATTAAATAAACAAACAAATGGGAAAAAAAAAAC
>NW_006179979.1:0-367 GCF_000334495.1 Tupaia belangeri chinensis | reverse complement strand
ATTACGCTAACTGCTGGTCTCAGGGAGTCTTGGTCTCTGTAACAACTACTCCACTCTGTCATTTTGAGCCCAATGGCTATGGATAAAATATAAACAAATGTATTGATTGTATGAGTATACTCTTCTGTGTTCCAATAAAATGTTATTTATAGACACTGAAATCTAGGTTTTATGTAAGTTTCCCAGGTGCTAAAATAGTATTCTTTTAATCTGTTTTCAACCACTGAAAAAAGTAAAAACTACTCTCAACTTGAGGGCCAGATGAAGACAGAGGCATATAATAGTGCATGGAACCTCATTAGACAGATCTGTGCATTTTTCACCACCTAATAGCATCCCTAGGCATTGGATATTAAGATGTTTCAAA
>NW_006179978.1:0-367 GCF_000334495.1 Tupaia belangeri chinensis | reverse complement strand
GGGGGACGGATCCTGACAGGGAGCACCTACGGGAGGCTACATGGAGATTTGGAATGAGCAGTTCGCAGGGTTGGAGATTTTGCCCACATTTTTATTTGTTTGCTTTGGCTTTGAGGCACATAATTTGCCTCATTAGTTAAGAGCCAGGCTGTGGGATTAGGCAGGCTTGTGTTCAAATCCCACTTCGTACTAACATCCCCACAAGGCGGGCCCTATCATGATGCCCACAGTATAGACAAGGCCCCCAGGGCTCGGAGAGGCTGGACAGTCCTCCCAAGGGCCTGCAGCCCCTATAGCAGGGACCCAGGATCCCTGCTTCACTAGGCTCAAAGCCCATTTTCTCTTCTTTTTTTCTTTTCTTTTCTTT
>NW_006179977.1:0-367 GCF_000334495.1 Tupaia belangeri chinensis | reverse complement strand
AAGTGTTCCAGGAGAGGTAAGTAGTTAAGGCTAGGACACTGGCCATGCTGCCCCCTGGTGGAAGGGAAGGCTTCTACTTGACTGTTTTCTCGTGGCATTCTCTTTTTTCATCTCACAATGCTTTTTCTCAGGAAGCCCTGCATTCTTTGACAGTAGCTGGAAAATAAAAAGAATGGTTCGTTTTAAAAATGTTGTTAGACCAGCCAGAGGCATGGTGGTGAAGGCACCTGCCCACATGGCCAACTAGGTGGTTTGTGCCTGGACCAGCAGCTTGAAAAGCACGTGGGGTGTGGGTGCACATGCATGTATGCTGCAAATCCTGAGTAGAATGGAGGTAGAGAGCTCGTGGGACAGCCGTGCTCCCTGG
>NW_006179976.1:0-367 GCF_000334495.1 Tupaia belangeri chinensis | reverse complement strand
AACTTCATAGTTTCAGATAAATCCATCTCATACACAGGCTGTGTGGTGCAATTACTAGTCTACGGGACTTTTGCAACAAGCGACTCTTACATCCTGGCTGTTATGGCGGTGGACCGTTACGTGGCCATCTGTAAACCACTTCGCTATTCCATTGTCATGTCCCGGAGACTCTGCATTCAGTTGTTAGTTGGTTCTTATGCCATGAGTTTCCTAAATGCCTCTGTAAATGTGAGTTTTACTTTCTTGTTGAAATTTTGTAAATCCAATGTAATTAACCACTTTTTCTGTGATGAACCCCCAATTCTTGCTTTATCATGCTCCAATATAGACTTAAACATTATGTTACTAACAGTTTTTGTGGGATTTA
>NW_006179975.1:0-367 GCF_000334495.1 Tupaia belangeri chinensis | reverse complement strand
TGACCTGGGGTTTTCCCCTCTGTCCTTGTAGAATTTGGTCTGAACAAGAACCCTGCTAACTGGAAATCCCCACCTTTTGTATTACCATCCTAGATATCTCACAGCCCATCCTGCCTTCAATAATAATCCTATCAAGTCATTGTTGCCAGAAACCCTTTATCCTTGATGCTTCCTCTTTGCAGTTTTCTATCCACTGACCCACGCCATGATGTGTGGCTATAAATCTGGACTCACTGTTAGACTACAAGGTGAGTCCAATTTCTCTCCTCCCCTGCAAGACCTGAAGTGGTCTTTACCTACATCACCATGCCCATTTCTATTTGAAAACAGTCTCAAATCAGCAGTTGGTGTAATGTCTATGTCACTG
>NW_006179974.1:0-367 GCF_000334495.1 Tupaia belangeri chinensis | reverse complement strand
AAAATTCTTCATCCATGTTGTAGAGTTCAGCATAGTTTGTAGTTTTTTCACGTTGCTGAGAGGCTGGGGCTTGTCCTTGGGACAGTAAAATCAGTGCTTAGGGCCTCCAAGAATCTTAACTGGGACTTGGAAGAGGTAGTGGTTTACAGTACCTGACAAACAGTTGGTGCTTAATAAATGGTAGTAATACTGGCCACTGTGAGTAAAATAATAACTTTTTTGTTTGGTCTTAAATATAATATTTACCTGGTTGAGACCTACAGTCCTAGGTAATTCACACAATCAGATGACCTTATGCTCTTTCATTCCTGACTAACTGATCCTATCTCTACATTCTGATTATGGTCCTGTAGTGACCACGTTGTGA
>NW_006179973.1:0-367 GCF_000334495.1 Tupaia belangeri chinensis | reverse complement strand
TTTTTTTTAAGTATAATCCTTCACCACAAAAATCATATACCTTTTTTTTAATGTTTGTCGAACTCTAGAGGAGATATTATATGCAATTAAGAGAATAAAAAGAAAGAAATATAACACAACTGTATGAACGAGACATTTGCTATCAATTCAGAAAATATCGCTTGCATATTGTTAGGTTTGTAAAAGCTACTTTGAGACGAATTTTCCTATTTGATCATCAAAGCAATGGAGTGATTTGGCTTATCTTAATTTTGCAAGTGAAGAAAGTGAGGTTCTGAGAAGGTCCACAGCAAGCCCGAAGCCCAGCGAAGCCTCCACACCTGCATAGTGGGTGCCTCCATTGCTCTAACCCGGGAATGATTTAGGG
>NW_006179972.1:0-367 GCF_000334495.1 Tupaia belangeri chinensis | reverse complement strand
GCATGCCCAGCATGAGTTTTAAGCCACCAGGGAGCAATATAACTATTTTGCTGTCTGCTGTTCCCCCCATTAACTTTAGTTTCTAAGCATCCATTTCCAACTCCTGGGAGAGGAAACAACTACCCTAAGACATGTTCACACCAGGTCAGATCATGGGGTCATGACTAGGGAGGGACTGTGAGACTAGACTCCCTCAGCTTTTAGCACACTCCAATTGTTATATTGATAACATTATTATGATAGGATTAAATCTATATTGAAGCTTGGAGATTGGACTATAGTCAGGAGACTTTTACTGAGAACTTTACAGTCAATGGAATAGATGAATAGTATCACAGTGCTTTCTTGGGGCTAGCAGGTGGCATGG
>NW_006179971.1:0-367 GCF_000334495.1 Tupaia belangeri chinensis | reverse complement strand
TAAATAATTCTTTTAAAAAATAAAAATAAAAATAGGATCACCCTAAAGCACCTTAAATATATGTTCGGTAAGCTAATAAAAATAGTAAGACAGTAAATATAATTAGGCAATACAAAAACTACACAATAATACATGTCCTTAAAAAAACTCACATCGGAAATGAAAAAAAACATCAGTGAGTAGGTTTAGTAATACAATTAAGGAGAAAAAAGTCAGTGACATAAAGATATTTCAGAAGAAATCATCTACTCTGAAAGAGGAAAATATCAGGAAAAATTTGAATAAAATGTCTGGTGATCTTCAGATAATTTCAAAAAATATTTGGAATCTCAGAAATAGAAAGGTAGAAAAAAAATTGGGGGAGGAA
>NW_006179970.1:0-367 GCF_000334495.1 Tupaia belangeri chinensis | reverse complement strand
TTCTTCCTTCTTTCTTTTTCCTTCTAACTTTTTCTTTTTTCCTTCTTTCTTCCTTCCTTTCTTTCACATAGTGTCATTATGTAGAGATCCTCCTGAGCCATCCTCCTGTGTAACTGGCTCTACTAGTCCATACCACTGCATTTGGCTTTGAGGGTGGGCTGGGAAGTTAGGCTGTTGCTCCCATGTGGTCTCAGCCTCATGAGCATTGCCCATTGTGCCACCTCGGCTGGGCTGTATGTAATTCTGTAATGATACATAATGTGGGATTATATTGTGCAGAAAAACTGGCTATGAAATCATGTATAAGATAATTGCCACTGGAAAGTTTAATTAAGACACAAGAAAAATATTAAAGGCAATTAGAAAG
>NW_006179969.1:0-367 GCF_000334495.1 Tupaia belangeri chinensis | reverse complement strand
TACACCATCTACGGACCCCGAAACAATACATCTTTTAGATGTGGGTTCAATATCCTCTAATTTGGATATTTCTTTATTAGGTTCCCACTGTAAAAAGACACTTAAGGTAAATAAATAAAGTAACTTGGGCATTCATTCAAATGTCACAGGGTCAAATACAGCCTGTAGTGTCCACTTAATTAGGATGGGAAGATGGGATGTAAATGCTTTTTATTAAATTTAAACATATAAAGATTTTAAAGTGTGTCATCATAACCATAGTAACACTAAGAGGATACTTTCCTGTTCCCTTAAGCGATGGAATCTACTTCTTGAGTGTGGAATTGACACTGCACATAGTTCTCATTAAGTAAGCTGTATGACTCTT
>NW_006179968.1:0-367 GCF_000334495.1 Tupaia belangeri chinensis | reverse complement strand
GCTTAAAACCACAGAAATTTATTCTCTCCCAATGTGGAGTCTAAAACTAATAAATTAAGGTGTTGTCAGGGCCCTCACACATCAAGGCCTTAGGAAAGGACCCATTTCTGGCACTTTTGGTTGCACTCATGCCACTCCAAGCTGGCCCCCGGTCTGCACACAGCCTTCTTCCCGGTCTTTCTTCTGTGGCTTCGAGTCTGTCTCCTTGTAAGGGTGCCAGACATTGAGTTAAAGGCCTACCCTCATCCAGCATGACCTCATTTTAACTTGAACGTTATTGTTGTTTTTATTTAGGGTTTGCGAGGACTCCATTTTTTTCTTATGAAAGGAAGGATTCCATTTTTTTTAAGTTTATATATTTTATTCA
>NW_006179967.1:0-367 GCF_000334495.1 Tupaia belangeri chinensis | reverse complement strand
ATTTGGTTGATAGTGTTCTTCAGTTTGTCTGTCTTCTTCATGTTTTTCTGCCTACTATCTATTACTGAAAGGGTAGCATTAAAATTTGCAGCTATAATTGGGGGTTTGTCCTTTCCCCCTTTTCCTTCTAATAGTTTTTGCTTCATGTATTTTGAAACTCTGTCACTTGGTGCGTAAACACTTAGGGCCATTATTTCTCCTTGGCGAATTGACCCTTTTATCATTACGTAATGTCTTTTTCTTTTACCTCAAAGAATTTTCAGATCTCTGAAGTGTACTTTGCTAATATTAACATAGCTTCTTCAGCTTTTCTTTGATTCATATCTGCATAACAGATCCTTTTCTCCTTTTTACTTTTTTCTTTTTT
>NW_006179966.1:0-367 GCF_000334495.1 Tupaia belangeri chinensis | reverse complement strand
AGTCGTGGTGACGGCCTCCTAGTGTTTGGGAAGGCTGGCCATTCACACACACACAGTGAGATTTCAGAGAGTTAAAAAAGTTCCAATCTGTGAACCAGAGAAGTGTAAGACAAAACATTAGCCCCTCAGCTATGCAGTGAAGTGCCCTGTATCACGCACAGGATGTCCTAGACGGGGAAACCGCTTTGAACGTGGTATTTTAGGACATTAAATCGTCGTTGATACCATCTCAGGAACTGACCATTTGTTGGGTTCGTTGTGTCTTAGCTTATCCTCTGGTTTATCTCAAATAGAAACTACCAGAGTATATATTTTCCTTTCTAGTGTGACTCTGGTTTATTTCTTTTTTTAAAAAAATTACTTATTT
>NW_006179965.1:0-367 GCF_000334495.1 Tupaia belangeri chinensis | reverse complement strand
AAAAAACCAACCAAACAAACAAACAAAAACATACCCATGTCTAGATGGCTTTGCCTGTTCTGGATATTTCATATAATTATGATTACATGACATGTAGCTCTTTGTTCCTGTCTTCCACTTAGCATGGTGTTCTAGAGGTTTGTCCTGTTGTTGCATGTATTAGTACTTCATTCTGTGTTGTGACGGAGTAAAATTCAGATGTATGTAGAGCCATAATTTGCTTATCCATTCATCATTCATGGATGTTGCGACCACTTCCACCTGTTGGCTGTTATACTTAGTGTTGCTGTGAACAATCTTGTACAAGTATTCTCTTCAACACTCCCCCCACCCCATTCTAACAGCTATATACCTAGGAGTGGGATTC
>NW_006179964.1:0-367 GCF_000334495.1 Tupaia belangeri chinensis | reverse complement strand
CCTTAACCACCATGCCATGGGCTGACCCAGGGAGAAACAGATTTTTATTGAACTTATGCAAATAACTATATTGCCATAAAAGTAAGAATACTCACTGGTAATAAATGAATTCTGGAGGGACCAGGTAGGGAGAAAAAGTAAATGCCTCAATTCTCTTCACAAAGGTATGTTTTCTCAGATTGCTGTAAGCTATAATAGCTTATGAGAAGTGTTAGCTTAAATCTGGAAAATAAAACATTTAAAATAAGAACTACCAAAATTTTCAAATAAGTCATAAAGGCATTATCTTCATGCCTTGTTTTTATTTTTAAAAATCATTTATTTATTTATTTAAATTTGACTGAAAAGAGAGGGAAAATGAGAAATC
>NW_006179963.1:0-367 GCF_000334495.1 Tupaia belangeri chinensis | reverse complement strand
TATCTTTAGTTACAAATGCGAAACTCAATTCATTAACCTTTTTGAAAACATCAAATGAAAAAGAAACTTCCTTCTAAATACACATGGATTTTAAATAGGGAAACAGTTTGCAGCTTTATTTAGGGAAATAACAACCTTGAACACAACTCTGTGGGGAACGTTATTTCAGAATCATTAGAAAACTAAGTTTAAGAAGTGTTTGTAAACTGGTATGCCCGGGAGTGGTAACTGATGACACGCACATACTTTCTTGCCTGCGTGATTTGATGGCCACTGTGAGCCCTTCCAGACAAAGACACTTCTCATTTCCAGCCCCTGGTCTGTATCCAGAGCTCAAGAAACCTGGAGAATCTGAGAGGCTCTGGGG
>NW_006179962.1:0-367 GCF_000334495.1 Tupaia belangeri chinensis | reverse complement strand
CTATAGCAAATTAAATAATAATAATATTAATACTAATAATGAATTAAATAAATAATTATTTAGAAAAAATTGACTGAGAGATGAATTTTTGAGTAGAAGAGGTACATTTTGGGGGAAGGTGTTTGTAGGCCAGGGAAAGAAAGGAGCAAATATTTGACAGGTTAATGAACAAGTAACTACTACCGAGCCCTAGAAATGTACCCACCAAGAACTTTGAGAAATGCTCTTAAATGTATCTCAGCATTATCCCTCCCATAGGGTGAGGAAGTTGGTTTATTAATCCATCAACTCCATTCATCATTAAATCCCTGTCACTTTCAGTGAAAACTGTCAGGCAGAGAGCAGTTGGTGTGAACAGAAACTGAGT
>NW_006179961.1:0-367 GCF_000334495.1 Tupaia belangeri chinensis | reverse complement strand
ACATAACCATTACGCCATCTGCTGGTACCCCTTATCCCAATTTCTAACAAGTCCCAAAAATGTTTTCTCATCTGTCTATGTGTGCTATTACAAACCACCTGTTGAAACATTCGATGTGCTGAAGCTGGGGAGGGTACAAAAGAAGAGGTGATTCTTGGCTGAGCATTGGAGGGACAGGAGAAGAGTGAAGTGTGAGCATCCCTTGGATGGAAAGAGTAGAACTGCACACAGCACACTGGGACGCACTCCCTCTGCACAACACTGGGACACACTCGAGGGTAATGCTAATAACCTCTACCCCAGAAACCAGCAGATGGCATAATGGTACGTCGCTAAATTCCTATGTAGTTGACCACAGTTCGAGTCC
>NW_006179960.1:0-367 GCF_000334495.1 Tupaia belangeri chinensis | reverse complement strand
TTCAGAAGGTAGGATTTTTTTAAAAAATAATGAAATGAATATTTTTTTTCTCTTGAAAAGATAAAAGGAGAGAGAATTGTAAATCTGGGGCCAGCTCCAGGGTACAGAGGTAATGCATTGCTCAAGAAAAGCCAAATCTCACATGGCGTTGGCATTTGGATCCCAGACCAGGTCAGTCTGAAATGCTCTGGACAGGGCATGCACACAAGTGCCAAAGATCTAAAAGGGATTGTGGATGAAGGGGCTTGTGGTGAGCAGACCCTGTAGAAGGTACACCTCTGTCTCTCTCTCCTTTTTGGTTTTTACTCATGCATGTGTGTGTGTATCTGCTCTATCACTAAGAAAAAAGAAAAAAACAAGCTGTAAG
>NW_006179959.1:0-367 GCF_000334495.1 Tupaia belangeri chinensis | reverse complement strand
AAAAAAAAAAAGCAAAACAAAACAAAAACTTTTTATCTTACATTAGGCAGATATCTTACACATAACACTGAAAGCATGATCCATTTAAAAAAAGGATAAAGTAGACTTCATCAAAATGAAAACTTCCACTTTTTGAAAAGCATCATTAATAAAATAGAAGGATACACCAGACTGGTAGAAAATATTAGAAAATAGTAAATCTAATCCAGAATTAGTATCCACAATACAAGAAGTGCTAATTAAAATTACAACTATCACTAACCATCTTTAGAATGGCTATGATTAAAAAGTATGTGAGGATAAATTGCAGTTGAATCTCTTATTCACATCTGATAAAAATGTACAATGGTACTACTCTGGAAAGCAG
>NW_006179958.1:0-367 GCF_000334495.1 Tupaia belangeri chinensis | reverse complement strand
CCTCTGTCATGTTTTCCTGATCTTAGCTTTAATATTTCTTCAGAACATTTTCATAATTTCTATAAATTTAAGATTTCAAAGTTATCCTATGTGACTTTGAAAGTTGAGAATGCTTCTTCAGTTTTATTTTGACTATCAGAACTTTTTTTTTAAAAAGTTTTTACTAAGAGTGTTCTGTGTAAAAGAGACAATATTTTCTTTGAGACACTAAATTTACTTTTGAAGCTTAGTACCATCCTTCATGTTGAATGGGTTGAGAGTTCATCAGAGACACAGTATCTGATGGGGAATTATCTCGCTGCCAAGATCAGAGTACACACTCAGCTGCAGTTGCTGCATTTCATCTTTCTAGTTAAAGGGGACTAAG
>NW_006179957.1:0-367 GCF_000334495.1 Tupaia belangeri chinensis | reverse complement strand
TTGCTTTAACCTCTTTGCACACTTCAGCTCTTATTCTAGTTTTCTGTGCCCTTGTTGCAACTCTCCACTAAACTGGAACCCCCTTGAATAAAGGAGCCATATGCTAGACATGGCTGCTTTCTCTGCTCCTAGCCTGGTGCCTGGCAGGTGGTGTTCTGCAACTACTTCTTGAATGAAGAGAAAAACACTGGATTGTGAACCCCTTGAGGTTTGTGTTTTAGTTCTCTCTGTATGTTCTGGCACACCCACCACAAGATCTTGCCTACAGATGGCCCATAGGCATTTAGTGAGTTTAGTTAGCTTGAAAGGTAGGCAGAATAAGTAGTATGAAAACCCATTTGGGGACCAGCAGTTAGTGTAATGACTA
>NW_006179956.1:0-367 GCF_000334495.1 Tupaia belangeri chinensis | reverse complement strand
ACCTCCCCACCCCACCCCACCCCCAAAAAAACAACTCACCTTCCTCCATGTTTTTGTTCTACTGTGGTCCTCACCAGGTTCATGATACACATTCACTCTGATAGAGAAGGTCTTTGCTCTGTCCACCATAAAATGCTAATCTCTCTGGAAATATCCTCATAATCACATCCAGACGTAAACATTTATTAGCTGTCTGGGTTTCTTTTTTCCCAGTCAAAATGACATATAAATTGTACTGGCACACAGTTACCTATTTGAAAGGAGCTCACCATTGCTGTTAATGAGAAAAGCCGTGAACTAGAACAGTGTTTCCGATTCATTGTAACTTACAGCTATTTTAGGAGCAGTTAAAAACTAGTTCTTGGGC
>NW_006179955.1:0-367 GCF_000334495.1 Tupaia belangeri chinensis | reverse complement strand
CTTCTTCATGGGTAGAACTGACCCATGGGAAGTTGTTTTATTTATAATGAAGTTACTCTTGCATTGACTTCCCTCACCCCTGTGTGGTTCCTTGTGGCACGTTGGCCCCATGGGTAACTGGGGTCTGCTCTGACCTTCGAATAGTGAAGCAAATTAAGCTTGAGCGAGAGAACCAAGGGGGCTATTCATATCCACATGGGTGTGGCTGGCGAAGTGGGCTTTCACCACGTGCCCTGTATACCAAAGTCCGAGTAAATACAGGCCTAATGTAACTATTAAAAGATCTGCCCAAGGGACCCGCAGATGACATAATGGTAATATCACTGGACTCCCGCATGGTCGACAGCAGTTCAAGTCCCAGACCCAG
>NW_006179954.1:0-367 GCF_000334495.1 Tupaia belangeri chinensis | reverse complement strand
GTCAACTACATGGAAATCCAGCGACATAGCCAATTACGACATGGGATACTAAAATCTACTTTTTTTCTCATTATGTTTTTCCTGTCCACTCAGCAGAAGATACTGACTTCTCAATACTGGCTTCCTAGAAGGATAACCAGACCATAGAAACATTAAACTGCTGTTGAAATGACCTTCTGAACTAGGATGAAGATGGAGAATGGAATTCGAGACTCCTGATACCCATAGATTGCTAGATTCAATGGACTGTTTTTCAACAGAAGGGTTTGTAGGTTGACTAAATTAAAGTATAATGGGCTTAAGGGAGTCACTGCTTATGATTTCTCATAACTGTTCTAATATGCATCTGGCATATTTGGAAACTTTT
>NW_006179953.1:0-367 GCF_000334495.1 Tupaia belangeri chinensis | reverse complement strand
GCTACGAAAGAGTGAGCGACTGACTCTCCCTGGGCCTTGGTGTCCTCAGTTGTAAAGTAAGGCCTTTCATTGGGAGGACTGAAACTAAAGGCAAACCTGCTTAGGCAGAAAGGCTCAGTAACAGGACCACAGGGAGGATGGCGGTTCTGTACTGGTTAGCTGAGTAGTCTTGAGCAAATTATTTCACCTGTTGGTCTTAGCTTCTTCATCCCTAAATGGGAGATGCTTCATCTGCCTGTCTAAAGAATTAACTGCAGTGGTGTAAATAGAGCACTTAGTAGAGTGCTCACTGGCTAAACACAGTGTTCACTTCCTTCCTTCCTTCATTAACACTTCTCACTGCAGGGACCAGCGTAATGGCTATGTC
>NW_006179952.1:0-367 GCF_000334495.1 Tupaia belangeri chinensis | reverse complement strand
TCACTACATAGTAGTCTCTGGAACAGGGTTCCTGGAGAAGAAACCACCTGGCCTCTTAAGGTTGAGCCTCAGATGTTGCATGGGATCTTATCTGCCACATTCTGTGGTCAAAGCAAGTTGCATGTCAACCCCAGCTTCAAGGCATGGGCCAGTAGACGCTGCCTCTTTCTGGGAGGAGCAGCAAAGTCAGTCACCTAGGGCTATTCTCTTTTTCTTCCCTCTAAGTTAAATCAGGACATTAGTGCAAATTTGGCTTTCATCAGTTCTTCAATGCTTCTCATGTTGTTACCATGTGCAATTTATTAAGATTCAATCCTCAATTTTCTTTTTTCTTTTTTTTTTTTTACATAATTTTATTTATTTTTTT
>NW_006179951.1:0-367 GCF_000334495.1 Tupaia belangeri chinensis | reverse complement strand
GCGCGGGGCAGCTGGACGAGAAGCGCTCGCCGGCTCCGGGAAGTTTCCCGAGTTGCCTCACTCTTGGTGGAGGGAGCCGAGCGCTGTCACCTTCTGAACCCCGCCCCTGGCCTTGGACCGCCGCCCGGCTGAGGCGAGGGCCCTGTCTGGGGCGCATTTAGGGTGCCCTGGGTGGCAGCAGGGGCCCGGCCGCAGGCGCCTCTGCGGGGTTCTCCTTGCTCCCGGCGCCCGGCCCTCTGAGCCTGCAGAGCTGGGGGCTCGCGTGGGCGGGACCGCGGTCACTGAGCGTCCAGGGTGGGATGTTCGAGGCACATGCGGGTCCCAAACTTGCCAGTGATAACGATCACCTGGGCGCTTGGTGAAGCGA
>NW_006179950.1:0-367 GCF_000334495.1 Tupaia belangeri chinensis | reverse complement strand
CCAAGCTCCTATGCACCCGTCAGCTCCTACCACAAGAGCTGCCAGCCTCCACGCTACTTGTGAGCAGGGCCTGCTCTACTCTCGATCCATCAGAATATCCTACTAATCAGAACATTGCACTCCTCAAACATGTTTTCTGTACTGGGAGCCTTGTTGATACTAAGTTTACGGGTAACGATGTGAAAATTGTTATTCATTCCGTATCTATTCCCAAAAGGATTCGAGGCAGCTTACTCATGAATTAGGGGAGTTAAGATAAAGATTTTTGAAAGAGTTTGCTGAAAGCACACAAGAGAAGAAAAGAGAAAATGGTATCAGGAAATCAGAAGACAAGATAGCAATCTCTAAATTTAGCTCAAAGCTCACG
>NW_006179949.1:0-367 GCF_000334495.1 Tupaia belangeri chinensis | reverse complement strand
CACAGTTTTGTGCTGTGAGTCTCAGTGATGTATGTGGTAATCTCAATGAGGTGTGCTGTGGTTTGGAGTGTGGTGTGCTGTGGGTCTTCGTGTATTGTACTGTGGGTCTCAGTGAGGTTTGCTGTTGTTCTTAGTGAGCTTTGGGTCTTAATGGGGTATAGTGTGGATTGTTTTGTGCTGTGGGTATCAGTTACCAAGGCATGCTGCATGTCACAATGGGGTGTGCTGTGGGTTAAAATGTGATGTGCTGTGTATCTCAGTGAATTGTGCTGAGGGTCTCAAAGAGGGTCACTATGGGTCTCAGTGAGCTTTGTGTCTGAGTGTGGTGTGTTTTTGGTCGCAATTTTCTGAGGTTTGGCTCTCAATG
>NW_006179948.1:0-367 GCF_000334495.1 Tupaia belangeri chinensis | reverse complement strand
TCCTTATGACGTCCCAGGCACGGCGTGGGCTTGTGGCTCTCCAAGGCAGGTTCCTGCCTATGGGGGACCTGTCCATGACACACGATTTTGAAAGCAGAGCCGCTACCCCAATATCTTGCCAACCCCAGGGATATGAGCTTGTCCACGGATTCTGCAGTCCTCTCACATCCTAGTTCTAAATACTCAGCTTTACACATACGCACAAACACACATACACACACAACGACATTGTACACACTTGGTAACCAGCTCCGTGTCACACGCACACATGCAACTGCATTGCATACATTTGGTAAGCAGCCCTGTCTCACTCACACACACGCATACAACTATATAGCACACACTCAGTAACCAGCCCTATTGCATT
>NW_006179947.1:0-367 GCF_000334495.1 Tupaia belangeri chinensis | reverse complement strand
TAACTTTTATGTGTATCTGATATACAAAGCCTCTCATTCTGACTAGTGCAACTGCAAACATCTCCCAGCCCTCTGCAAACTCTGGCATTTGTTTAGCTCACAGCTCCTCAGTAGTTGTTTCCTGCTGGTAGATGGTTTTGGCTCATGTTCTTTTTCTCTGCACATATACAAGATAGTGTTTGGCTGAAGATTCCAGGGCTCCCTGTGCAGTTTTCTAAAGCTCCTCCTGCATGCAGACTCCCTTTCCTTCCTACCCTGCCCCGGAAATGACAGTAGCCTTGCTTTCTGTTCTCTACCTCTTTAGCTCAGTGAGCAAGTCCTACTGTTTTGGCTTTCTTTTTTTTTTTTTTTTTGCACCACAATCTGG
>NW_006179946.1:0-367 GCF_000334495.1 Tupaia belangeri chinensis | reverse complement strand
ACACGCCCAGGCAGACGCGAGCACTCCGGGTGTGACGACGTGTCTTTAGACCCCGTCCATTTCAAAGGTAGAGGGATGGTGACTCCTTGTCTATAAACTCACACACTCACCAGCAGGGCTCAGCATGGCACTGAGAGTCCTGGCGGGAGCAACCGGGCCAACAGAACGACACAAAAAACGGAAACGAGCAGCACCCGTATCAGAAAAGTAGAAGTGGTATTGCCTGTCTGCTGGTGGCACGATCTTATTTGGAGTATTCCCGGGGACGCGACAGGAGACTTAGAGCTGATCCCCAAATTCTGTAAGACTGCGGGGTGCAAAGTCACCTACAACAGACAGCAGCATTAGTTAGCTTTGCCGGAGGACA
>NW_006179945.1:0-367 GCF_000334495.1 Tupaia belangeri chinensis | reverse complement strand
GGCAAGCACACAGGTCTTTGTTAACACCTGTCCAGGACGTGTCCTTTCTGACGGCTCTCTGCCCTCCAGAAAGAATCCCTCTCCATTCTCAGCAGCTACCAGTCCCGTTCCGTAAGTGCGAACCCAGGAAAGTGTTTAAAACCTGAGCTGGAACCACGAAGTGCGGTTAAATCTTGGAAGACATTTTTTAACGAGTCTTTCATTTCAAAATGGAGGAACTGTAGCAGAGATGGTGTCCCTTCAGAGGTCCCCAAACTTAATTCTGTAAATATTAGGACTTTCTATTGGGAGGACGAAGAAAAAAATCGTACTTCTTAATCGAAGAAATGGATATACCCCAGAGGGCATGTGTGCTCATTAGAGAGAG
>NW_006179944.1:0-367 GCF_000334495.1 Tupaia belangeri chinensis | reverse complement strand
CAGGCCCAGGACTCACACGGCTATCAGCCATGTGGGAGTTCAGTGTCTTAACCAGCATGCCATCTGCTGGCCCCATATTTTTTTATGATTTCTTATTTACATTCTTCCACTGAGGATTTCTTCAGCACACAAGATGTTTTCCGAATTATGTACGCAGTATGTGACAATCAAATCAATATTACCATATGCATCATTTTTAATGGAGGACTTTGCAATCTTCTAACTGTTAAGAGTTTCTTTCCCAAGCCTCTCCCACCTACCTTCTACTATCCATTCATTTCCAACACAATCTCTGGTATCTATACTGATCCTCTCCACTATTATATCTTCAGATCTTTCAATTTCACAGAAAAGTGTAGATGTTTGG
>NW_006179943.1:0-367 GCF_000334495.1 Tupaia belangeri chinensis | reverse complement strand
AAAAAAAAAAGACAGTGAGAGCACTCCCAACAAGGTCTTGACACTGTGACACCCAGCCTCAATCAGTCCCAGATCATCAGCACAAGTATGCCTGGTGTACACAGGGAGGTCTCCGGAAGTCAACCCAGAGCCTTCCGGTGTGGGCTGGTCTTGGACAGCATTGTGTTTTACTGGTGCGCCACTGTCCAGACCCCCCATAAGTTTCTTAACTTAATGAGAGCATTGTCTTTACCATAATACTGTGCTTCGATAAAATTCAGATTATCAATACACACACACAAGTACTTTTATCTTCAATCTTGAACTTAGTACTTGAATTTGTAATAGTACTTACAACAATATCAAATGTTTTCCTTTGCAAGAATGA
>NW_006179942.1:0-367 GCF_000334495.1 Tupaia belangeri chinensis | reverse complement strand
CAGCGCCGCGCCGCGCCGCCTTGTAGTTCTGGAAGACGAAGTAGAGCTTGATCTCCAGCACGAAGATGTAGAGGAACCAGAGGATCATGGCGTAGCCGCGCTTGGCGGTGCGCACCTCGGCGCCCACCCACACTGCCACGTAGCGCAGCACCAGCAGGAAGCACACGTCGCCCACCAGGACGATGATGCACACGCCGATCTTGCGCGGGCCCTGGTTCTGCTCCACCAGGTACGCGTCCATGACCGCCATGCTGCCCATAATCACCAGCGTGGTCAGGCACACGTGGCGCCGGTCCGGGGGCGGTAGCACCATGGTCGGCCGCGGGGGCCGGGCCTGGGCGCGCGGCCCCCACGCGGGGCAGGACGA
>NW_006179941.1:0-367 GCF_000334495.1 Tupaia belangeri chinensis | reverse complement strand
TCATAAACTCTCCACCAGTATTAAAACCATAACCAGTCCTTAATGATATACTGCAAAGAATTGCAAAGTGTTGCTTTGTTGAAATGTCAACACCATAACTAATGCAAACAAATGAAAATTGTTCTTCAAAGCTGGTTATTTGGAAGTTTACATGCCCATTTTAATCAAGGTGCCATTTGTGCAAAGCCTGTTTGAAATATCCAGTGGAACACTCACATTTATTTGTGGTCATGTCTCATTTTTAGCCCAAAATTCTATCAATCAGATTCATCACCATTTCATTCACTATGCTAAACTTCATATAACTTTCTTTTCAAATATGGTGATCTCAACTGGGCATGACTGAGGTGTATATCATGCTGGGTAA
>NW_006179940.1:0-367 GCF_000334495.1 Tupaia belangeri chinensis | reverse complement strand
CAGTCAGCCACATGGGAGTCCAGCACCCTAATGACCATGGCACCTGCCAGCCCTACAGTGGATAAGATATTTTTAACACCACATTACCTACAGTTAGAGTCAATAGTTCTTGCAATAGACTAAATGTATGTTGAAAATGAATCCCCAATATGATGGTCTTCAGAGGTGGGAACTTCGAAGGTGATTAGGTTATGAGGTTAGGTTAGGTTAGGTTACTCATCAGTGAAGTTACTGGCTTATAAGAAAGCCCGGGATCATTCTTACCCTTCAGCTGTGGGAGGACACAGAGACAAGATGACTGTCTATAAACCAAGAAAGAGACTCACCTGACCCTGCCTCTGCTGGTGCTTATCTAGGACGTCCCAGC
>NW_006179939.1:0-367 GCF_000334495.1 Tupaia belangeri chinensis | reverse complement strand
ACACACACACACACAGAGGCTATGTATATTATATAATATATTACACATATTATATGTGATTTATTATTATATTATATATGTGATATAACATATAACTTTATATGTAATATAATATATAATTATATAATATGGATTATATCTATATAATGTGCATACATTTCATATATATAAATATATGAAATTTAATCATTACACATAAAAATGGCTGTAAACCACTTTTCAAAAATGATTATAGTGCAATAAATTAATAAACAAAATGATACAATAACATGAGTTTTGCTATCTAACAGAAGAGATGTGAACAAAAAGAAAAACTGAGGAGACCATTAAAAAGAAATAAAAGATATAATATAAATTATGTATAGTG
>NW_006179938.1:0-367 GCF_000334495.1 Tupaia belangeri chinensis | reverse complement strand
TGAAGAGGGACACTGGGAGATTTCTGGGGTAAAACGAAGGAGTCAGTGCTGTCCACAGCACAGCACACCCACCCGTCCTGACGCTGCGTCGTGAGGCCTCTGGATAGAAAAGCTGCACTCCCACAGCTCAGCAACTTATCTCGGGCCACCAAGAGGCAGGATAGTGGTTTTCGTGACATTTGGTCACAACACTCCAATGTGAATAAAAGACACCATTTCGGGGCGTGAAAGAATGCTAAGATTTCCCCAGTGTAAATGGAAACATTTTTATAGATGCAAATGAAAGTTCTGAATCTGGATGAGTTTTTATGCATAAAGCTTTACTAAAATTCTCTGATAAAACGATATGTATATATATATATATATA
>NW_006179937.1:0-367 GCF_000334495.1 Tupaia belangeri chinensis | reverse complement strand
AATAATAATAATAATAATGAAAGATACATTGTGTGTTAGAGTCCAGCCGTAATTTGGGGTGAGTTAGACAGTAATTAAATAGTGTGGGCATTATGTGCTATAAAATGACACACATTGGAGTTGTTTTTACTTTCCTAGTTAGACCTCATGATGATTGCAAACCTTGGGCTCGTTGCTTTCCTTCCATAATACAAAACCACAATGTATTGTAAGTTTTAGATATTATTTTCTGAATATGGAAGAGGGTCCACATCTAATCTTCTAACAATTTCAAAACAGGTATATGAAGTGTCTTTCATATATGCAGACATGCTGTTAGGGATTAAAAATGATTGTTGACTAGGGACCAGCAGTTAGTGTAATGACT
>NW_006179936.1:0-367 GCF_000334495.1 Tupaia belangeri chinensis | reverse complement strand
AAGCAAAGGAAGAGAATGTCTACAGTACCAAATACCATCTTGAGGCTAACTATGAAGAAAACAGAAAATTGACCACTGTCTCTTATGACTTGAATAAGATATTTAACAGAGAGAATATATATATAATGGTTTATGAAGATAAGACATTCATAGACAGTGTATATATAGTGTCCCAATTGGAATACAGAGAGGTGAGAAAGAAGAGACAGCCCATACAGACAGTTTCAAGAAGTTCTATGGAGAAGGAGCTAGGAAATAGGATTCATAGCCAGAGTAACTGCTAGGTTCCTAAAAGGATATTCTTGTTCAGTTTTGTTCCGGTCAGTGCTCTAATGCATATTTGTTGTTGGGAAAGACCTGGAAAAAA
>NW_006179935.1:0-367 GCF_000334495.1 Tupaia belangeri chinensis | reverse complement strand
TACAGAGCTTAGGAGCCAACCTTGGCTTGTTTCTAATGAGGCACTAAAGTGTCCTTTGCTGCTGAGTTAACTTCAGAAAAGTTACCAGTTCCTGGACACAGGCCAACAAGAAGAAATATCTGAGAGTAAAGACAGCACAAATGTCCCCTTCCTCGGGTGTTGCTCCTTATCGTTAATGGCTCTGAACATTGGGGATTTATAACATCTTCCTGCCGTGTTTGCCATTACATCTGCAAAATGACAAAAGAAAGCAGAACAGTGCGTAAAGCTGTAACTTGACACAAGTACAGATGAAACAAACAGGTGTCCTAAATTCCTAACCTGTTGATTAGAAGCATCATTTAACTGGAAATAAAGCTAGAAAAAA
>NW_006179934.1:0-367 GCF_000334495.1 Tupaia belangeri chinensis | reverse complement strand
ACGCTCTTGCCACCTCTGCCTCCCCTGGTTGAGGACATCTGTTCTCTTTGGCATGCATAGTCCTGACTTCCTTTTTACCTACACATGTGATTGTTCTTGATTCTTTCAAATCTAATAGGGAAAACTACATATATGAACTGTTTCTTTGATTTGACAGTTTCAATGTTTTATAACCATCCCACTTTGGCCCCTTCTTTTATGCTTTATGTTATTGATCTTATCTTTACCAATTAGTGCATCATCTCAATTTGAAGGACACATCTCTCTCTACCCTGACTCTCCAGTTCACTCCCTCTAGAACTTTGACTTCTGCAATTCTTGACTTCCCTGGGATTTCCATCCATCTACTCTACCACTTTTTTTTTTT
>NW_006179933.1:0-367 GCF_000334495.1 Tupaia belangeri chinensis | reverse complement strand
TGAAATGACAAAATTAGAGAAATGGAAAATAGATTAGTGGTTGCCAGATGAGAGGAGCTGATGAGAGCAGGAGGAAAATAGTATGACTACAAAGGGACAGAGGGTTGCTATCAGAGGGTTCTCATAGTGGTGGAAATGCTTGGTATCTTGACAGTATAAATGTCAGTATCCTGTTTGTGATGTTATACTATAGTTTTGCAAGTTGTTACCATTGGAGGAAATTGGGTAAAGGATACATAAGATCTATCTGTATTATATTTTATAACTGCATGTGAATCTGAAATGATCTCAATACAAATAATTGAATTCAAAATAAAAACTAGTAATTTGAGGCAAAAAGAGGCAGGCCAGAAGAAGACTGAGTCTG
>NW_006179932.1:0-367 GCF_000334495.1 Tupaia belangeri chinensis | reverse complement strand
GACCACACCTGGCTGATACACTGGGAGTGAGCATGGGGACAAAGCCACGGCACGGGTGCCACACAGATGCACTCTGATCACCATGGAAACCGATCCCTCCCATGCCCGCCACCCGCTCAGAGTGCAGTAAGGGGGGTAATGCAGACGGCTGCTCTGGCATGAGCCTGAGCAGAATCCCGGACAAAGCCACTTGTTTGGAGAGAGGAGAAGCGGAAGGGGCGTTTCGGAGATGAGGTGTGCGGTCTAGGGCAGCAGGACCAGGCACGACCAGGGACGACCGTCAGCAAACGCTGGGACTTGGGCGTCTGAGCGCCACCGCGTGGCACACGGCTGCGCTGCCCCGCAACGGCTGCTGCAGCGCATGACT
>NW_006179931.1:0-367 GCF_000334495.1 Tupaia belangeri chinensis | reverse complement strand
AGCAGTACTGAGACAATCCATTCGCTGTACAACTCAACTTAATTCTAAGGTGAGAAATCTTCAAGTGGGCAATATTTGAATTCCAAGACACTGTTGAGTTCAGTCCTACATTATGGAATGTGAGACCATTCATTCAGGTCTCCCCGTGTCCACTCTCTGCTGCCCAGTTTTCGGGCCTAGAAAATGGAGAGGCCTAAGCAAAGGTTTGGACCTGCACCCTCTGAAATCCATCTGGCCTTCCATCAACCAACATTTCATTGGTTCATCTATTTTGTCTCAAATTCTATTGCTTGTTCAAGTATTTTATCCTTACTTATCACCTGGCTTGGGCTGAGATGGCTTCCTAGCTCTGTCCTCTCTCAGATTC
>NW_006179930.1:0-367 GCF_000334495.1 Tupaia belangeri chinensis | reverse complement strand
TTTTTTTTTTTTTTAGCTGAAGCTAAGTCTTTTCCATCAGAGACAAGGAGTTAATCTGGGTATGTTCAAATGAGAGTCTTTGGCAGATGCTCTGATGAATTCCAACGGGACAGTCAATCCCAGAGATGACTGTTGAGGCTAGAGGCAAGGTCAGCACCCTTCTGGGTTGGGTCTGATGTCTGGGGAGGAGAGGCAGGTTAATTATGCCCTGGGGCAGGTCTGATTCTGGCTGGTGGTGAAGAAGTTCTGGTCTAGCTGCCTGGAGAGATGGCATCAGGAATGGGAAGGAAAGAAATTGAGGCAGTGGGAGGAGGGAGGTCAGGGCTTTGCTAGAGAATCGAGAACAAGGCAAGAGAAGATGGAGATG
>NW_006179929.1:0-367 GCF_000334495.1 Tupaia belangeri chinensis | reverse complement strand
TTCCCTTTCCCCTGAGCGACCGAATGGGCTACGGTACCCCCTACGGAGCCTTGCGTGGACGTGTGCATGTAACAGGCCGTCGTTACGTGTTTGAGAAATGAGGAGCTGAATGGGGCAGCCAACTGACAGTAGGTGAGAAGTACGTAAGAAAGCAGTCCCCAGGAATGTGCTACTCGCGAGGTCACGTTGCTACTGCACAAGCGGGGACACGGTCCTTCAGGACTGCGGAAAGGAAAGGGGTGCACGTAAAACCAAGCCTCGGCCCAGCCCAGAGTGTGGGGGTTCAGGCAGCTGGACCCCACATGGCCAGCGTGGTTGTCTGAGTCTTGGAACTGGAAGCTTGAGCAATAAACCAGGTGCATGCGCG
>NW_006179928.1:0-367 GCF_000334495.1 Tupaia belangeri chinensis | reverse complement strand
GGTTGGCCATGTGGAAATCCAGCACCCCATAACCACCACACCCCCTGCTGGCCCCAGGATGCTGGCTTTCTGACCCCCAGCACAGCCTGGACTAACCCAGCAGCTCCATAGAATACAGCATTCTCATCACAACCATGGGATTCGGGGCCCTCAGTGGGGGGAGTCAGGGAGGTACCTGCTGTTACCAGCTACCAGGAACCTGGAGAACTCACTCTCTGGGCCTCTGCATCTTCTCCTGTTGAACAGGATTCTGCCACCTCTTGGGAACCTTCCATGACCTCCGCCCTGTACAGCTGGCTCCTACCCCCTCCACAGGCTGGGTGTCAGCTCAGAATATGTGTGGGGCCAGCGGGCACTATGGTGGTTA
>NW_006179927.1:0-367 GCF_000334495.1 Tupaia belangeri chinensis | reverse complement strand
GCCATCCACTATCTGATGCAACTCAGTAGAACTAATGATAATGGCTATTTCACTGAATAAACATATTCTAAAATTATTCAGATATAAGGAATTCTGTTACTTTGGTATGAAATCTGATTTTTAAATACAATCTAGTTACTTCTTAATAGTGTTTGTTTCTCTTTAGAAATTGTACTAAAGTTAAGACTTTTTATTTACTTGAGTCATTCTACAAGGCAATATTACTATATATATTTTTATACAATTAATTTTTTTAAAAAAGTTTTGCTTGTTGAAATTCTATTTTGCTACCACTTATTAATATAAAAATAATCTATGGAGTAGTTCTGTATAACATTTTCAAAGCTCCAATTGCTTTTTTTTTTTT
>NW_006179926.1:0-367 GCF_000334495.1 Tupaia belangeri chinensis | reverse complement strand
ATATTTATATAGTCGTGTATTTCATGGATCAGAGACCTCAAAATACGAGTTCTGTGTAGAGGGCTTTCATGTCAAGAATTATGAGCACCTTCTTTCTTCAAGGCAATTCTTTAGGTTCTGCAGGCAGTTGTGATTACGAGGATAGAGACAGATTTAGGACTCAATTATAATGTGTCTTATTTCTCTAATAATTTTACCTGGGTTCCATATTTGTAAAGTTGTTCTTTTTCTTTGAATCTGGGCCTCATTAGCTAATCTCCACATCTTTCTTCTTAAACATAATAGTCTTCTGTATTCCTTTCAAATGAAGGTAAAGTGACAGGCACCATTTCCTCTAGCATTAATACCAGAAAGTGACCACTCTCCA
>NW_006179925.1:0-367 GCF_000334495.1 Tupaia belangeri chinensis | reverse complement strand
TTCTGGATTGTGATAGCTTTCACTGGTCTTCTTTGTAGCCTCCTCTTCTCTGCTTCTGTTTAGTTCCTTTCGGCATCTACCACAAGTGTGTATCATTTCTTCCCCAGCCTCCCATGATTAAAGAAGTAACAGTATTCCAGGCTGTACTCCACAGTGTATGTGTCCAAGACATTTGACAAAGGCATTGTCTGCCAGTCTTGTCAGGGAATTTCCTTCATTGTCTGAGGACTTGGACAATAAATACTCTCAATACTTATGTCTGTTGAAGCTGCAAAGAGTAAGGAATGAAGAACAATCTCCCAGAGAGAAAAATTGGGGGAAATGTTTTCAAAATTGGGGGGAAATGTTGACTTGTATCCACAAAAAA
>NW_006179924.1:0-367 GCF_000334495.1 Tupaia belangeri chinensis | reverse complement strand
AGGGGAGGGAAGGTGGGAAAAAGGAAGGAAGGAAAAGAGGAAGGAAAGGGGAATATGGAAGGAAGGTAGAGAGAAGGAGGAAGAGAATGGAGAAAGGTGGAAAAAGAGGTGGAAGGGAGGAAGGGTAGAAAGGAAAGGGGGAAGAGGATGGAAAGGTAGAAGGAAGGGAGGGAAGGGAAAGGAAGGAAGAGAAAAACTAGGAGAGACTTGCACATTACCCACACAATGCTGGGCACATTCAGAGCCACTCTGACTCTGTATACCACTCCCAGTCACGAGGACTGTTACGGCTTTCCATTTTGCCAGTGGAAGACCGCACCTCAAAGGGGCTCTGCCCCGCCTGAGCTCACAGAGATGGTGAGCAAAA
>NW_006179923.1:0-367 GCF_000334495.1 Tupaia belangeri chinensis | reverse complement strand
TTTTTTTTTTTTTTTAACTCAGTTTGTGGTACTTTTTACAGTAGACCTAAATTATTAATACAAGAATGTGTCATCTGAGAGTAGACATAAACATAGTTTTAATTCTTTATTGACATTTTGAATTATATTTTGAATTTACAGTTTTCTTGCCCAATTGCCATGTATGGAACTTCCAGTGCAATGTTGACTAAAAATGAGAAGAGAAATGCTTCTTTTTTTCTCATGTTAAAGTAATAAGTTCAGTCTTTCACCATGATGTAAGATCTTAGCTGTGGATTTTTCACAAAAGTCCGTTATTAGGTTGAGAAATATTTTTTCTATTTCTAGTTTGTTGAGTTTTTTGTTTTGTTTTGTTCTTTTTGTTTTT